>NC_059073.1:172679667-172979667 GCF_020497125.1 Mauremys mutica
CAGAAACAGAGAGCTCACTCAGCCGGTTGAAACTGGCTGAGCTATCCCTTAATAGTCTAACTCAGTTGCCATAGTAACAAAACCCATGACAACCAAATACACAACAGGGGAGGCTCACTCAGCATCCAGACCTGGCTGCTCAGAGTGGGGAGAGACCCTGCCATGACCCCAGCATCCTGCCTCTGTATCCCCACTGCCTGAAACCAGGACATACAGGGACATCATGCCAACTTTCTTTCCAGATACTGGTTCTAGGATGTTTTGCTCTTCAGGCACTGCACTACTCCAGGGCCGCCCAGAGGATTCAGGGGGCCTGGGGCAAAGCAGAGGAGCTGCGGTGCTTGTACTCACCCGGCAGTGGTCCAGGTCTTTGGCAGCATTTTGGCGGGGGGGGGCCCTTCAATTGCTCCACGTCTTCGGCAACACTGAAGGGCCCCCCACTGCCAAAGACCCGGACCTCCACCGGGCCAAGACTCATGGGGCCCCTGCGGGGACCGGGGCAAATTGCCCCACTTCCCCCCCCCCCCCCAGGCAGCCCTGCACTACTCTGACATAATCGTGTAGCGAAGGAAGTGGCACCACCATGATGTGGGGCTAGGGTTATGGAGCCTGGGAAGGCTGGCTCCAGGCTCCAGCCCAGCAAGCGGCTGCTTGGGGCAGCCAACGGTGAGAGGCAGTACGTCTGGGTCTTCAGTGGCAATTCGGTGGCGGGTTCCTCACTCCCTCTCGGAGCAATCGCTGCCGCTGTCTTCAGTGGCATTTCAGCGGCAGCTCTTTCGAATCAGGCCCCGCACGTCCTAAAGCCGGCCCTGCTTGACTCCCTGGGAACGAACATATGACCCCAGTGGCCCAACCCTCTCTCTGGAATAACAGCCTTCTCCTGCGACTAGTTACTGTAGTTAATCCTGTAGTTCAAGTGATAGATGTGTACTGTGGTGCTGGTAATGTGCTGATCATGCATGATAAGGGGTTGCTACAGTTGTGCGTAACAGAATTTTATTTTATTTTTTTTACTTAAAAAATAAGATATTACATTAAAAATACATTAAAAGAATGTTATTTTGGTTGCAACGTCAAAAATTTTAAAATTAGGAAATGCCAGATATAATATTGCCTGTGCAACTTTATTTCTGCCCCCTTGCACATATGCATTTTAATATGCCCTTTAATTATATGCTCACATACTATTTTTTCCACTGGGCTAAAAGTTTTAAGGTGTGCACCACTAGCCTCCTTTGGCTGTTTTCTGTGGAGCAAGGCAGTTACCTAATTCGTCCCCTCAAGAAACCCCTTAGATGCCTAAGCAGTCTGACTCCTGGTGGCTAGTTCCTGTTTGTGGTTTGCTAAACAAAGATAGGACCCTCCCTGCAGCCTGGATTTAGGCATCTATCTCTTTCAGAGGGGAGGGCTTAGGGCACACCCTTCTCGTTGCCATCACCCATTGGCTAGTTTAGGCATCTCCCCACCTACTGGCTTTTGCAGATTGCAGTCTAAGGCTCCTATATCTCCCTTCCAATCCTTGCAAAAAGCTTTAATATAAGCTTACATTGAGACCGCTTACCTTGAAAAATACAAATAATCAAAATTAATCCATACAAAAACCACATTAAAAGAACATTAAGATGTGTATCTCAAGTTTACTACTTTTCTCAGACGTGTCTTCAGTAATAAAAACTGGATTCTGCAGTACAGAAGCAGCTTTAAGTCATGGATTTTTCAGGGATATTGTGGAGTCTAAGCCGCTAATATCTCCTGTTTTGTCTATGTATTGCAGGAAGTTGTTTCTTCCTTAACTGGGCACTTTCTTGCTTTTGTTGGTTAATGTAAACATATCTTTCTTATTGTATGGCATTTGGAGGAACATAATTTGTTGTTGTCGTTGTTATAGATAATGGAATGTTGATTTGAAAAAAATTTCTTAGAGATGGGTCCAGTTCCCACTAAACTCAATGGGTGGAGAATTAAGTATGTTTATACTCTAAAAAATGGCTTTTTACAAAAATGCCATTGTGAGGTTCCATTTTATAGGGTTCTCTAAAGGAGTTCCATATCAAATATATTCAACTGGCAAGAAAAGGAATTTTTCATAATTACCTACCCTGCAAATTCATCAGGAGATATGAAAGTTAAGTGGTTTTCTTTCTGGCTTTTACATGATGACCAGTATCATCTGCATTTGAAATGTAATTACCACTGATTATGCAGGAACAAGAGAGAATTCATCTGGCTCTCCCATAGCTTCATTCTGTAGTGTTAATGAGAGTAAAAAGGAGTAAAATATATGGGTCAATAAAGTGAGCAAATATAACTCAGAAGCACACCTCTGAGGTAATCTGAGGAAATGAGACAATGTTAGTCACTTTTCTTACTATAACAGCATTTTAAGGTCAAGTGCCTTTCAACATGTTGCCAGGTCTCACACTTTTATTGAAAGTCTTTTAATACTTGGTGTTTTTCTTAAACCCCAGTTCCTGGAGTCCAGTGATTATGCAAGAATCTCAGCTCTTTTTTTAAAGTAAATTTCTAGCCCTCGTATTTATGGAAAAATGCCTGAATTTGTGATCTGCGTGCACCTTATGAAAACCCAATTTTTTTTTATTTTTAAAAAAATATTATTTCTAAACTAATTTTGTGATGGGGGAGTCATAATGGGAGTCATAATATTTGAATATTTGGACTTGGCAATACAGTACTTCTTTCAATTGTGTTTTATACAAGCAGTGTATTTTCTGTATAAGACTCTTCCTAACAAAGACCTAGACCTTCCACTCTCATGGAACAGCACACAGAAAAGGGCACAGAGGGAATAAAATTCCATGAGGATCCTCTGACACTTTGTTTCCCACAGATCATTCAGGGAGAATGGACCACAGATTTACCCCAAGACCTGTGGATTCCCAGTATCTGCAGGAGGTAAGAGCCCTCCACAAAGAATGTCCTTGGGTGGGATCCATAAGGAGACTTAGGTGTTGCAACACTGAGCACCACTGTGCCTAACTTTTAGGCACCTAGAAAAGCACAAGAACAACACGGTGATCCACAAATCTTAAATTAGGCACCTACATTCCAATGTTCCCTCTATTTTTTCCCATCCATGTGCGGAATAAATTTTGTTATGTGCACCGAGGTATGTGCGCCACCAGTAGAAACAAAAAACCTAAAGATAATATATATTTTTAAAAAGTTACCATAGGGATAATTACAGGACAGGTTAGGCATTTTAGAACTCACTACTCAAAGAATTAAATTTAAGTGTAAAAGAAATAAAAATTATGAAATGCATAGACCAGTCAAAAAACTAAAATAACACACTTCGAAAGAATAAAATTACAGTGAATTATATGCATTGCAGGAAGCACCAAGAAGTAACAACAACAATAATACAAGTTTGTGTTGGGAGGTGAGTGTGAAAGAGACAGACTATGTGTGTGTGTGTGTGTCTTTGCAACAGACTGTGTGTGACATAGACTGTGTGTGTGTGTGTGTGTGTGTGTGTGTGTGTGTGTGTGTGTGTGTGTGTGTGTGAGAGAGAGAGAGAGAGAGAGAGAGAGACAGAGAGAGAGAGAGAGAGAGAGAGAGACTGTGGCCTGGTCTACACTAGGGGCCAGAGTTGATGTAAGATACGCAACTGCAGCTATGTGAATAGCGTAGCTGAAGTTGAAGTATCTTATTTCGACTTACCTCCCATCCTCACGGCGCCAGATCAACGGCCGCGGCTCCCCCTGTCGACTCCGCTCCCGCCACTTGCTCTGGGCAGGCAAAGTCTCTCGCAATGGCCATCACACAGTTCCGGCTCTTTAAAATTCTGGTGGAGTTCTGGAGTCGACGGGAGCATGTTCGGGGATCGATATATCGCGTCTAGATGAGGCGCGATATATCGATCCCCGATAAACCAATCACTACCCACCAATCCGGCGGGTAGTGTAGACATACCCTAAGTGTACTGGCTGCTGGGGAAGTTTCTAAGAGATGCCATGTGCTGTCTCTTTAAGGCACTCACTGAAAGCTCTCCTGTTCTGTCCTGAGCCCTGTCTCTGCTCCCCTGCTCTGTGGAGATGGGGTACATGGGCGGGGGGGTGGGGGAGAGAGAGCTATAGAGAGTGTGTGTGTGTGTGTGTGTGTGTGTGTGTGTGTGTGTGAGAGAGAGAGAGAGTGCTGGCTGCTGGGGAAGTCTCAGAGACCATGCACTGTCTTTTTAAGGCACTCGCTCACTGAGAAGAGAAGGCTCCTTCAGACCTCAGACTGCAGCAGCTTTCTCCTGCTCGGAGTCCTGAGCCAGGATGTCCCCTTTCCCCTGCTCTGTGGAAATGGGGTACAGGAGCAGGGAAAGGGGGACACCCTGACATCAGCACCCTCCTCCTCCCCACCCCCGCTCTGCACCGCCAACAGGAGGGTCCTGGGAGCAGCTGCGGGAGCAATGTGGCTGCAAAGCAGTGTGGAGAGGGACACCTGCACACACTGCTGGATGTGCGTGGCTCTGCTAATCAATTGTGTGTGACACTTGAATCACTCCTGGGTGGCCACCCAAGCGCTCAGCTTAGAGGGAACACACCTACACTCCCTATATAATGAATGAGGAGAGAGATGATCTACATGTGAATGTGATCTACAAAAGCCACCATGCTAGGAGGGGGGCACCTAAGCTAGCCAATGGGAGATACTAACAAGAAAGATGTATCCTAAGCCTCACCCCTCGCATGGAGACAGGCATCTAAATCTGGGCTGCAGGTAGGAACCTATTCCTGCTTAGTAAGCCACAAACAGGAGCCCATCACCATGAGTCAGGTATTTTAGATGCCTAAGGTCTTTCTTGGGGCAATGGTGCCTGCCTCACTTGACATTCAAGAGCTGAGGGAGGAGGAATGGTGGTGCCCACCTTATAAATTTTAGCCCAGTAGTTAGAATATTTGGCTGGCATGTGGGAGATCCAGATTCAATTCACCCTTCTCTACTAGAGATTTGAACAGGGTACCTCTCATCTTACAGGACGGTGCACTAACCAGTGGATAACAGAGGCATTCTCATTCCCTTTCTCTTTCTGGCCCAACTGATCTTCCACTTAAACAGTAATTGGGCCAGAGAGAAAGCGAGAGTAACTCTATAATCCAGTGGTTAGGTCACGTACCTGGGAGGCAGAAGACCCTGAGTCTAGTCCGGCTGCTCTAATCACTCTATCCAGAGCCATCCTTACCCATGTGCAAAGTACGCAGCTGCGTAGGGCACCCCTGCCCTGCCTCTTCCCCATGGCCTCCACCCCACCCCCACTCCACCCTATCTCCATAGCCCCCACCCTGCCCCACCCCTGAGGACTGCAGCAGGTCTGGGCCTGCACTCACTGGCAGTGGGAAGTGCAGCACACTGCCAGTGAGTGCTGGGGGGTGGTTCCCCGCACCTCCCAAGCCAGCCCCCCCGTGGAGGCCTGGGGCCCCATACACCACCCCCATAGGGGGGGCTGCATAGGACCCCAGAATAGCTAGGGACAGCCCTGACTCTGTGACTATTTATCCACAGTGGAACAGCTTCAACAGGAGAGATTGAGGAAGCTCCATATGAGAATATCCCAGTTCTTTGATGGAGGAGGTTCAAATACTTTCTTTGTTCTGGCAGGGAGATGGGAATTGGATCTGGGTCTCCTGCATCCTAGGTAAGTGCTCTAACCACTGGGCTAAAATGTGGACAACACCTTGTCCTCCAGATGGATTTTGAATGGGACCCAATCTGGCATGCATGCTCAGAGGCTGCCTACCAGATCAGGCCCTGCATGTGACTTAAGCAGATGAATGTCAATCTTCCCCTGGTTTGTGAATAGCTCTGGGGTTTAGTCAGGAGATAACAATATAGATGGAGGCAGCAATGTCCATGCCCAGAGGCAGAATTTAGAAGACTATGAAACTTTTACCCTGAAAATTTAGGTGCAGAATACGTTTAGGCACCTACCAGGTTGGTGGAGGCTTTGTTGATTGCAGTGAAGTCAAAACTGGCATGCAGGCATTTAAGTGCCTTTGTGGATCTGGGCTCTTGCCTCCCTGGGCTGGATTTGGGGCCTGCAGGTGCCACCTCCCTAGCAGAATGGCTTTTCATCTCCAAGTAGAATGACCAGATAGCAAGTGTGAAAAATTGGGATGGGGGTGGGGGGTAATAGATCCCTATATAAGAAAATGCCTCCAAAATCGGGACTGTCCCTATAAAATCGGGACATCTGGTAACCCTATCTCCAAGGGCTGATGGATGGATGATATGCCACCTTTGCTAGCCACCTTGCCAAATGCCTGCCACTAGCCTCCCATGCAGATCCTGAGTACATGGAAAGCCCTCTGCAAGGTCTCAGGTGGAAGGGATGATGCCCCAGAGGCAGCTCAGTGCTTACCTAGCTCCATGCACCAATAAGGAGGGAAAAATTTGAGCCCAAAATACCATAATTATGTCCCAGCTCTACTGAGGTGGGCTTTCATTCTGAAAGGAATCCATCTCATTACAGCCAGCAGCAAATATTTAGCTTGTGAGAACAGCCCTATGAGAGAAAATTGTAATTTGAAATGTCTGTTTCTACCTTAACAGGTATGAAAATCCCCCTCCCTGGTAATCAAAATGATACAAATCAAAATAGAAATGATACAAAATTTTGTTTCCTCTTTGCTGACACAATTAAACTCAACTTATACTTTCCTACAATTACAGGGCCATACCATGACATCAGTTTGGAAGCAGAACTCCACATTGAAATCAGTGGAGAGTGTGGCTAAAGAATCCATGGTAGGATAGGGCCTACATTCAGCCCCAGTCCCAACCCCATCTGAGTCACCGATTACTTTAGATTGAAAATGCTAGAGACCCATGGAAAGTTGAATCCCCTCCATACACAGCTAATGCATTCCTTTTCCCGACTCAGATATCTCACTGATAAACGCTCCCAGCTGCTCTTAACTGTCTCCCTTACAAAAGTAACACCTATCAGTACACCTACCTCTTTAGACACTCTACAGCTGCACAAGAAAATCCATTCATCAATTATAGATCAATTAAGGAAGAGAAATCTGCAGCTCCTTTGATTGCCCTGTTGTTCCTGCAACTAACAGATGCAGCCACAAAACTTTGCAGACTGTCAGGCCTGTTATTTATTTTATTAGCCAGAGTGGCTCATTCCTTCTTTGAGGAAAGGCTTTCTGCAGCATTAGCTAGTCCGCAAAGCGAGGGGTGGGTTATATTCCACAAATGGTGAGGCAAACGCAAAACAAGCACCAAGGCCCAGTCAGTGAGATGCTGCAGTTTCTTAAAACCAGGCAAAGCAAAAACAAACAAAATGAAAAAGAAAAACAAAAACATGGCGGGTCACACGCTACTCTAGTCTCAAGCAACATACTGTCCTGACTAACAGAGTGTCTTTAAACAGGTGACATTCCCCAAACACAAACTCTGCTGATCCAGCCTGTATTGTTTATATTATAAATCTGTGGCTCCCTCATCACACACAGATTTTCATTTTAACAGGTTGTTTTAACAGGTAAAATAGTGGGAAATGTTTACTTTGGAAAGATGCAGTTGTCTGGATAAGAAGGGTCAAAGCCGGGATAGAAATGTAGAAGGACTGATAAGGACTTCTAGAAGTATATTTTTATTGTCTCTCTGTGTTATAGACCTTGCATTATGCTAATTGCTTTTAAAAATACCAGTACTTAATACATAGCAACAGGGATTTAGTGAATAATGCATACTGCCTCTTTTAAGACAAACCTGGAAAACTTGGCAATATTTTTCTCTTTCTGTTAGGTTAATTGCTGAGACATATTACACAGTACATAGGATTTCTGTAGCTAAATGAATAGCAGGACAACTGGATTTTTTTTTTTTTTTTGGTGTTGAGTGTTCCGAGGTGACTAAATTTGCCTTGTTGAGCCTTGTAAAATCCTGACTTAATCATGTAAACTTCTGTGTAAGCAAAATAGACGAAACTTCAAAGGGTCAAAAAGCCTTTAGGGATTTGTGCTGAGACGCCAGCAATAGATCCTAATCTGCCTTCAGAATTCTGGCTATATTTGTCCAAGGAGCTGGTACCAGCAAACTTTCTAAGGTAGAGATCGTGGGTTGATTCAGCCTTTATCCCCATAGAGAGTATTAGCTTTGTGAGGCTCTACTCAGCGCTTCAACGCCAAGAGATCCATGTTTGCCCAAAAACCTCTAAAAATGAAGTACAGGAGTAATTTGAGATAATGACTTTGTAACAGGCTTGGACAGACCTTGGACCGAAGAAGTGAGAGATGTTATCACCCCAGCATTCCTCTTAAAATGCAGGTTTTCCCCCCACTGCTTATTCCCAGTTAGTCAAAGCTGCATTAACATTCCATCCAGGGCTGCTAAACAGAATCTTAATTAGTTCTGATACTCTTGTGCAAGGGGTTTATTCATTGCACTCTTAACTAATGGTTGCTGTCAGGGTAGGTTTTTTTTTTCTCTTTGGGTTCTTTGGGGATATCGTGTTCTGCTGCAAAGCATGACAGAAATGTAATGTGCATGCAAAAAAAGCTTGCAGATCTTCAAATCTTAAGGCTGAGGCTAACTCCAGCCCTGTCTAATGGTGAGACAATGTTAGGACTAATGAGAATAACTTCCACAACAGATACTGCCCTGCCTCTTGTTTATCTTAAAATTTAATGGTGCACTTTCTTTTTTCCTTGTCAGAAAACACTACGAATTTGCTAGTGTTTTAAAACAGTTCACACAACTCGCACTAAATTTGCATCTCTGTCTTTTTATTGGTCGCCCATAACGTGGTATGAAGAGAGATCCGTAGGTGATGAAACATTAGCAAGTTACTCAACAGCCGGTTGCTCTTACAGGACCTTTCTCTTTGCATTATATGTCACTTACACCCACATTTTACCGATCGTTTTTCCCCAGAGTATCCTTTCTATTTATACAGACGATTCCATACCCATAACGACGAAGATTTGGACTGCTTATGATATTAACAGAGTGAAATTTACGTAATCTGAGCAGATAAGTATTATATAGTCACACACATAATTTGATGTAAACATCCCTCAAGGTTATTTGTAGTTCGCGGCTGAGTCGTGACAATAAACATCATAGGCACTCGGTATTAAAAAGAGAGAAATAATAATAGGAATGACTCGCCTTTGACGTTAAATTAAAGTGACTGTTTCATTTATCAGCAACGGCCAGTAATAGTTATTTGCCTATAAATATACGTTTTGCTACACTGATTTCGGAAACAGATTTATAAGACTATAAATTACTGTTTATTTCATTCTGGAAAAAAACAGATATGCTTTCTGGAAATATGAGGTCCATGTCACTTTGCATCTTTACGTCTTGCTGTCCAATGTTAAAGTCTCCTTCCAGTGAGCTTGCGTAACATTGATTACTCACAAAGAGTTCAGGATAACTATCATGTAGCTAAACTAATTGAGACAATCATGCTAAGTTATAGTCAGTCTAAAAGGTACCATTGATGTGGTAATGCCTATAGAAAATCAGACATGCGACTCACTACCATTTAATTGCTCTTTAAACCTGTTATTACAATGTTAACTGGCTTAAGTATATATTGCTGCCTTTTATTGCCTTGATGTGACAAATTAAAACATACACTCTGGAAACTACATTCATTTGTGGACAGTTACAGAAAAGGGAGCTGGGTGATATCAAAGCTGTCAAGCTGAATTAATTTGAAAACTTTCATTTTGACTGCAACTCCCATTGCATTGTTGTTCCAGTGGGAAAACACTTTAACGGCATACCGTTTTCCATTGTACTATTGTTAATGCATTAATCTTCAACGTTAATTTAGAAATGTATTACAAACAAATTTAGTTCAAGGAACGGATCTGGGCAAAATAGATTTTTAGATTTTCAAACGTTGAACAAAAGGGTTCAGAGGTTAAATGGTTAAACTTGTATTTATTATTATTATTATTATTATTATTACGATATCAGGTATCAGGCCTGGTGGAGTTAAGACCCCTAAAATCGTTGGAATATGGCAAATCAGTGATTATTCCTGTCATCGTGCATATTGTGCCTTCCAGCTGATTAGCAGCTTTAAAAAAGGCTCTTCTACGTTAAGATATATTAATAGAAGCAGTTTTATGAAGAAAGTCTTAATTAGTCACAATGAAAGGCATGCTTCTCTGTGCTAGATTTAAAAAAATCGTCCCCTTCTCTTCCAAGAGAGTTACTCAAACTTGTGGCTTTAAGACTGTTAACGTTACTGTGTAACTTCCAGATGTGATTCACTTTTCAGATGCCCCACGAGACAAGCGTTGCAATGTACTTTTTTCTCCTGCAATGTACCAAGTTCCAGAGCAGATTGCTTCACATCTTAATCTGCTAACGCTAAATTATCGTGGAGGTATTAAGGGTGGCCGAAAATCAAAGCCCACTTTTTTTTTTCCCGCCAGAAGATGGCAGGGGTTAAAATGTCCTGTTTGCCCTTTCTCTTGATCTCGCAGAGAAAAGCAAGAACTGCTGGCACCTTGTGGGACTCAGACCTACTGCTGCCGTGAACAGCCCCGGCCCGACCAACTTTGAGCAGCCTTATTAATTCCAGCTGCGGTTATTTGGTTGTCATTTCTCCCTTTTCCTCCGGAATCGTTATTTATGCTCTGAAAAGTGAACGTTGCGAGTGTTGCTATTAAATGGCGTCTTCTACATCGGGGTGTTTCTCTCCCCCGAGACCTGGGCAGAAGGGGCTGCCAAAAGAGCGGGGAAAACTATCTAAATCATAATCAAATCAGCTTGGAATTCATTACACCAGAGCATTAACTAATTACCAGATCAGAGAGAAGAAAAAATAAATATTCCTTTACATAACTGAAGGTAATTATAACCCTGTTGTTTACCCTAACGATTAATAATTGATCAGAAGCTATACACAATAAATTGTCAATTTATCTCCCTATAAAGATTCACATGCTTATTTTTCTGTACGTTTAATACAGAGACCAATTATAGTATTCACATAGCTGCCGCATAGGGAGCGAGATATATCGTTCGCATTTAGCCATTTCTGTATTTTTTTTAAAAAAAGAACACTCAATTAATTACTCAAGCACTTTACTTAACACAGTGATTTGACAATGCCGGCCTATTTTAATACAGTGGTGAGGAACTAAGGCTCAGGTGAGCTTCTATCCTATTAAGGCTAGTTATATTTCCCAGATCACAGCCCTGAAAAGTAAATTCCTGTTTCGGAAGCAAATGACTTTTGCTTAATTCGGAACAGTCAAGTTCCTACATTTTTCTCAGGAAAATACAGTAGACCTTGCCCTGACTAGTACAAAACAGTGGCATTCTCCTGTGATTTATTCGGAGGTTGTGGGGGTGGGGAACTGTTCCAGATTGCAGGAGTCCAGCTGTCACCTCTGCCAGACTATTTACAGGTAAAATGCTCCCATAGAAAGGATACGTCCTGTCATAAATACGCTCGCTGTAAGAATTGTTTATGACCAAAATATAAACTCGGTGTTAGAAATTCACCGTTTTGTTGCCGTGTTTTTTTAGAGTACGCGTCAAAGGGGCAAAATAATATTCACAATTCAGAATAATTAAGTTGTCTTGTTTATCTAGTATTCCCAGAGCTGGATGCATAAATGCATTTGAAAATACATCCGGGACTCTTTCCCCCCACCCCCTTCACTTTTTGCCTTTTTTTTTTTTACATTCTTTATAACCCGATAACATACCTGAATTTTCATCTGCCGGGTTAAAGAGAGAGGCATGAATTTTACAGCACTTTATTTTTTTTTTATCCTCAAGAAAAAGGATGTTTTTCGTTAAGTCAGAATATTGTACTTGAATTTGGGAAATATTTTTATACATAACATTATCAAACGATATATCCGTATATTAATCTTTTTTGAAAACGTTAATAAGCAATAACAATCTTCGATGTTAATCGAATTTCTGCTGCGGTTTATTAACAGGGCGAGGTGGAGGTTTAACTGATTTTAAAGTGAGATGTGAACACTGACGGGAGAAGAAATTTCCGATGCGGGATGGTTTTGTTTTTTCGTTCTAGCTGGCTAGGTAGGAATGCCTGTAATTAACTGCTGTGTCCTCTGCCGCGTCTGGGGCTCGGTCTCTCATTCCTTATGTACCCTAAACTCTCGTGCGCGTCACTGGCAGTCTGGGAAGTGGGACGCGCAGGAAGTTCAAGATGCGCCCCTCGGAGGAAAGGGACAGGCAGGGACAGGCTTTACTGTGTGATGGCTTGTTGGATGCCCCTGGTGGGGTCGGTTGTGTCTGGTAGCAGGGAGTTACAGAGGTGTGTGTGTGTGTGTGTGTGTGTGTGTGTGTGTGTGTGTGTGTGTGTGTGTGTGTGTGTGTGTGTGTGTGTGTGTGTGTGTGTGTGACAAGCCCCCGATTCCCTTCTTTTTTCTCTACCAGAGCTCTTCTGTTATTAGGTCTGCATGGGTTACATGCAGAGTCAATGGAAACCGAAACGCTGGTGTCTATAACAATGTATGTTAACTCTTTCTTTAAACTCCTTATTCCCCGCAAACCGTGAACTTGTATTCAGGAGCAATTCGCATCCTTCCCTTTTTGTTTATGGCCTGTGCGGTGTCTTTCCGTCCCCATCCTCTCCCCCAGCCTCAATCAAACAAAGGTGGGTGAAGTTCTTTTCAACTTTCAAGGCAGTTGATGAGCAGCTTTGCTGAAACAATAACTCTTTTACTGAGAACAAATGGTGACATTTGAAGGGAGCAAGGAAAGGCAGTCCAAAGTGGAAAGCGCTTCTGTTCCTATTTGACAACAGCACCAGTCCCTCGGGGATCCCACCTGAGATTAAAGCTTGAACTTCGGTAAATCAACTCTAATGAAACCTCTAGCCCCGGAGAAGGGAGGGTTTGTTATAGCAGTTCCGAAACAAGCACTTACAAAATCGAGGGAGGGGAATTTGAAGTAAATAAAGGGATGGGCGTGAGATATTAATCCCAAAGGGCTGATTAGCGTCGATATGAAACAAACTGTACACAAAGTACTCTTTTATTGTCCAAGCGTCTTTCTTTCCTTCCTGAAGTAATCGCACTGATTATGCCAACAGCCTAACACAGACACGATTTCCTGCCGCTTTTAATTTTAATTATTAAACACTAACTGAGATTGGCAATGGAATTCTTGTCCATTCATTTTCTATTAAAAATACATTTGCCAGATCTTTTGGGTGGTGTCCATCTTGATCCATGAGCACTCATGAATTTCTCAAAGAGGATGATAGAAACCCATTGGGTTTTACATACATTGTGAATATTTAAAAGCGAGTTCCCCAAGTCTTTCTACTTTCCTTTCCAGAAAGAAATCCAGGTCTAAATACTAGCAAGGGTGGGTAAATTATGGAAATCTTTTATAATTCTTTGGACGTATAAACATCAAAGGAATGTCGTTAGCCTTTTCTAATCTCTGCCACAGCTTTTGGTTTTTACCAATGGCAATTTATACGTTGTGTCCCATGGAGGACCTGGGACATAAAAAGTGGGTGGTGGGGGCGGGTGAGGTGGAAAGGGAAGAGTATTAATTTAAAGATGGGGGAAAGAGGCTTAAGTGCAAATGCCTCAACAGAAAATAAAAAGTTCATCTTTATAATGTTTCTATTTTGCACAATGAAAACCGTTTGAGATGGATGCAAACATTTGAACACAATCAATATTCCACATTTGTCGAAAGGCAAAGCATTCTCTGAAGGATTTGTCAACTTTTTGTTAAATTGTACTAGGTATTATATGCAGAGACAGAGTTGCATTTTACTTATAGGCTAAAACGTTGCTTCATGTCACCCTCCAATATCTGAAGTAGGCCTGCACCGCAAAGATCTTTAGTGTACCTACCTATGGACACCCTACCGTTTCCCAGAATTGTAATACTAATTTCTGCCTTCTCTGTTGAAAGGCACACTGACATATTTTTCTTAATCAGCTTGACATCTTTATAAGTTACCAATACACGTTTTTGTTGCTTTTGTTTTTTAAAGCCCCTTTCCCTACTTAGTACCATCAGGATGTATTTTCTGACTCCAGCCTAGAATGCCTCTTTATCCAGTTAACATTCCCTGGGCTGCTGCCTGAAGTATCTAAGATCACTTTCAAATGCCCTTTCTAACAAGACCCGAGCAAGAGGCCACTAATTTTCACTGAACAAAAAGCCACTGGAGAGAGATCCGTTTGTCAATATCAACTGGTCCAGCAATTTCCCATCCTCCGACACATCAGCCTATCTGAGCTGGCAGATGTTTAGACAAGATTTTATAAATTGTTCAATATCAGACCATAATGAACCCCAACTGACCATTCCAAAGCAGCTAAAAGCATCCAGGATCTCCCCTGCTGGGATCTAATAATGCTCTCATGCTGGAACATTATTAATCATGGAATAAAATAGATGAGCCTCTTGAAAAATAAGTGTATGACTGATTAAAGGGCAATCTAAGAAGCTATTATTCTTGTTTTATAACCGTAAGTTATATTCACTCAATTTATCTTTTGGGGGAAATAAATGATTGTTCGTTTCTTTTCTGAAATTATTTTATATGGGGATTCTCATTATTTTACTGAAAATTAAAATGATAGGGTAGCTGTTTTGCTGAGTCTAATCAAGGTGGATCTCTTACAGGAATATCAAATTATAGACATAATTCATGCAATTTAGAAGAGGAAAAACCATAAAAAATAGGGGCTGGGTATTTTGTTTTCTTGCATTTTCAGCACTTCTGGACATAACTTAAAATCAGAATAAATGATTGCTTGAGCTATAGCAAAATAGGGTTAGTTATGAACACTTTATTTATGGAAAAGGAAAATAACATTGGAAAGTGCATCTCTGCTAGCTTGTAAAAATGTACACGTGCATGCACGTCTCTTTATATCTATCCCGCTATATCTATACAGAACAACTCTGAGCTTCACTTAAACAAAGCATATATTTGCAGTTTGTTTAATTTATTTAGGCTTTTACATCCTAAAAATATAAAGTGAAATTGCAACTACTATCAATTTTATGATTTTCTAAATAATTTACTATTTTTAGTATTTAGGGGGAAATGAACCAGAAACACCAAATGGTTGCAGACTAGTCTGTTTTTATTTACAATTAAAGATATAAATTAGTAAAGAAATTTTGTTAAACAACCAAAGATTGTATAACCATTAACGTTTCAAATAAAAACCAGGCAAAATTTATTTACAAAAGTTCCAATTTCATTGCAATACAACTTGCATAAATTACTAGAAGCTTTTATATCATTACAAAAATAAATATCAAATTTGTTTCCACTTTGTAAGTACTCAAGTTCTCCAATCACATCTTTGTTATCTCTACTGTATACATCTTTTACAAATAAATTTTACAATAAATCCTATCACACCTATCGAATATATACCGTGGCAATGAAGTGATCAATTCAAGATATCCTGAGAAAAACAGATCTGTTTTCAAAAGTAACACATACATTGGGGAAACTATACTATACCAGCAAACTCACGTATGTCCAACAAAATTCTGGTTTAATAATTAGAGTCTGTAGATTTAATAGTGCTCTGTGGTCTTCCTTTATACAGTGGCACAAGATGTGATCCGGATTTAGAGATTTGTTCTATATATTAGCTCGGGGAGAGATGATGGCTTGCTGACTTTTTTCAAAGCAATTGTGACACCTACCTGTGGACCAAGGAAAAAACCAGATCATCCAAAATCCTTCTGTTACACACTAACACCATTACATTGTAATCATATATTAATAATAATTAATAAAGTTGAACTAAAATGCTTACTCTTTTGTTTTCTTCTCATGAAAATATTAGTTTTAAAAGATGTATAGGATTTTGGTTAGTCTTAAACATAGAAAGTTGTAAGGGTGCCATCGTTAACCAGACATAAGACAATTCAGAGATACCATAACCTCCTAGAAAAGCATGCTGAAATCTTATAATTGTGCTTTTAAAATTTAAATATTTACAATGTACAATTGTAATAATATCTTAACACAAACACCTTATCTTATAACAATTATTAGAAAATTATTTTAAAAAGAGATCTAAAGATATCCTTTATTTTTGTTTTATATAATGGAAAAGAAAACCCTAAGTCATATGAAGGAGTTGGGAACCCGCTAAACTGTCTTACAAAAGAGTATAAAGCAGAGAAGAAAAGCTGTAATAAGGGATTTTCAAAAAGACTAGAAAAGAGCATATTACTTTGTAATCAGACTCTTATGTAATGAAGCAGGAAATTAACGTTAAGCAAGTTTACAGCTGTGCAATATGTCTTGGACCTGATGCCAAAAGATCAGTGTAATAGAAAATGTTCTCACTTACTTGCATTGCTGTGTGATTGCACTTCTATAGGTATGGTTGTACTCCTACTGTGCAGACGTCAGTGGGATCTGTCAAAATATAACCGTCAGTTAGTCACAGGACACAGCCAGCTAACTAGATTATACAGTGTGTGTATGTCCCAAAATTCACTTGCACAAAATTCATATCTAACCCATTTAAAACTTTTACATTAATATTTTATAGTTGGCTGCGGTTTGGATAATGGCGGTATCAGGTTTTTTTATTCCTTTTTAAAATCAGACAATTATATTAATTTGTTTTACTAATTTTAAAACTGCATGGGAAAAATAGATGTTGTACAGTGGACATAATTTGGTAACTTGGATCACTGTATTTTCTTTAGCTTAAATCGAATAAAACTATATTTAACTCCTTAAAAGTGTAAAAAAAAAGTTAGCGTCCTGTTTTACTAAACACAATGCACAAAAAGTAAAGATAGCAGTATTTTTTAAATTATATATATATAGGTTCATTTATAAACATTGATTTTTAAAATTATATATATATATATAGGTTCATTTATAAACATTGATTTTTAAAGCAACATATTTAGCCCATTAGATTTTTTTAAACTCCTCTGTTATTTCTTTTTCTTTTCCTTAAATGCAAAAAATGGGGAAGGGGGATATTTTTAAATTCCCAAAATATATTGTTGTCTAGCTCCATCCAGCTCCTTTTCCTTAAGTATCGTCGGTTTATTTGTCTGCTGGTGGTGGTGGTGGTTGTCCAAATAAGCATTCTTTATCTACAGTGTGTATAGAAGTCATTTTGCCTTTGGGAAGAAAAGAAGCAATCAGTCACCTACCTTTCTTAGACTCATAACTAGAGGGCCTGTAATGTTGTTCTAGCTGGTTAGTGATCGTTTTCAAAGAGTCACTGCTCTGTTTGTGAACAGAGCTTGTATTTAGTACAGTCTGACTTAGTCCCTCGTTCGAAGCCATTGCTGCGGAGTTATATCTCAGGATTCCCTGGCTCTGGAGTGCGTTAAAGTTCCCATAGTTTGTATAATTGGTATAAAAAGGTGAAGTGTAATAAATGTGCCTTCCTAAGAGAGAAGAGGGAGAGTAGGCAGAGCTGTGCGAAGTAGAAGAGGGGGTTACTGAAGATAACGCCGGTGGCTGACAGCTTTGGCCCATGTTCTGATTTTTAAGGTCCGAGGTGGCTATTTCAGCTAGAGACCAGAGCTTGGGCTTAATGGTCTGTGTCTCGGAACTGGGAGAAATCCTGTTGTCCAAAGTAGTTTTATTGGAGTTCCTTGAAGCGTCCTCGTGGGGGTGATTAAGGAGGGGGGCTTCCACTCCGGTGAGGGGGGAGGAAGTCACAGGCTTAGCGGGAAGGTCTCTCTCTGCTTCATCATCTTCATCCTCGTCGTCCTCGATGTCCTCGTATTTGTCCTTGCAGTCTGATCCGGACTCGCAGAGCGTGTCCCCTACTCGGCAGGGCAACTTCTCCCCATCCGACTCCGCGGAGCAGGAGTGATCGGTGAGCGAGTCAACCTGCAAGCTGATCCCTGCAAGGGCACCAGCCGAACAAACAAGGGCACAGTCAGTTATATAGACTAAAGAGAGCAGGAGAGAAGCAAGCACAACCATTGCAACCACTGATGGGAAAGCGACGCTTGTAATCAAATCCTTTTATGTATAATTATAATTCTAGGAACACTCCCACCGGCTATCACTACGGCTGCATGAAAGCAGCTTCCTGTATGTGTCCGTACAAAGCACAACAGGCATTATTAACACAAATGCTCTGGCTGGCTGTTTTAGGGGAATGGTTCAATGCAGAATTAGATCAGTTTAAAAGGTCTTTGCTATCGTTATTTATCAGTTAAAGGTGAAGATTAGGTAGTGAGGGTAAACGGCATAGAAGGGTTGGGGCATGAGTTTAAAATATATCCCGCAGCACCCCGGTTATAATTTGGAAAGTAAACGTGCATTTAAATAAATCCTGGCACTTGCACACGTATCCCTTTGGGACCTTTATATCTAGCTATAGTACAATCGTGTTGTGCCTAACCTTCGTCCTCTGCTGAAGTTTCATTGCTTTCCTGCACCTTGTCCAAACTTTCCTCCTTACTTCTTGCCCCATCCCCTTCGTCTTCATCTTCATCTTCGCTTTTGTTGCGGGGAGCCCAAGTCATCTTATTCTCCTTCTTGAGCCTCCTTCTGGCGTTGGCGAACCAGGTGGAGACCTGGGTGAGGGTCATCTTGGTGATGATGGCCAGCATGATCTTCTCGCCCTTGGTGGGGTAGGGGTTCTTCCTGTGCTCCTGCAGCCAGGCCTTCAGGGTGGCGGTGGCATCTCGGGTGGCGTTTTTCCTGTAAGCGGGATCATTCAGCTGGTAAGGGTAAGCAGGACTGCCATACGGATGGTAACTGATGGCCCCGGTCATCCCCGTCGTATGAGCATCGTAAGGAGAGCCCTGGAAAGGGCAAAACAGTGGGTTGGCAATTTGTTATTGCTGCTAGTCATTAGTAAGTTGTCAAGGAAAGATCAGTGATTATATTTGCATTTTCCTGGATTGGTATCTCACATTCATATTCTAATAGCAAACAAGGGTACCCAAAGGCCATTAAGATCTTATTTACTTCCCCCCCCCAAAACCGCACACACTTAAATCGCTGATCTTTTAATCTTCAGTTAATTTTAGATCCCTGTAATTTAATATTTCCCAAAATTATTTCTGAGTCACGCAGACATTTTAAAAAGGCCTTACAGGTTTCTTTCAAAGGTTCAAAAGATGTTTCCTTTTTGCTATAGAATATACAACAGAGCCACGGTTTAGCAATTCACTGCACTAATGCATTGCAAATCCAACTCGCAAATCAGAAGATATGCACCGTTTCGAATTGTTTAAATGCGATGTAATTAGCATTTTAATTCGCCCTTTAACGTTTGCATTGAGCTTATTTAAGTCTGCGCCATGGAAGAAAAGTTGAAGCTATTGCTAAGGAAGTTGATAACTTTAAGGACGTTTAAAAATCCTAGAGAAGGGAGAGTTAGGGCCCCAGAATCACCTAATGTTCTTAATAGTCGACAAACACACTGTGCAACTTCCAGCTACTTATCTACTGCTCCTCGCCAGGAAAGTCAGGAGGGGCAGATCTTCAGATCTTTCACATTGCATTGAATAAAGACTGCACGACCATTTCTGCTGAAGTATTTTACAACCAGAAAACATTTGGTTTTCTGTCTGTTTATATGGAAATATAACTAACCTTTTTGCCACCCCTTTCTGGAACCATCGTAACCAATCTGGAGTCTCCGACCTTAAATTTCTGATGTGTGTCTATAAAGCTATAACTATATATATATATATATACAGAGAGAGACACACGCAATTTCAAATGCTCCTTTTAAGTAATGACAACAAAGTGAACGCTGAAGCTGCGGCCACCACAACCATCTTGGGTATGAGCGAAGCTCGCAGATCGCAAACAGATGCTTCTTTTCATCCCTAAAATCCAGTTAAACCATTAGCACAAAACGCATTGAAAGTAACTGAAACCGCACCGGGCTCACTTCCCGGAGCTCCACTAAACGTTGGCTTAGACAAGCCAGAAGAAAGAATTCCTCCCCTCTCCTCCCGCAGCACAAAACGCAGCCACCAAACTGCTTCAGACAATGCGGATTCTTTACGAACAGACCCGCGAGCAAAGGCAGGCTCGGTTTTATGTTCGCAAGCCCCGAGAGCCGCCAGGGTCCGGTCCGAGGCAGTGCCAGGGCCCCCGCCCGCGTCTCCCTTTGCCCCGCTCGGGCACCTCGGGTTTGCACGCTAAGCGTGGTGTTGGGAAAACATAAGCAGGCGGCTGGGTTTGTGCGGAGCGCCTGGCAGTGCAGCCCGGGCTCTGGTACGGATGGTGCGTGTGCAGGAGATAGGGGCAGAGGAGGATGAGGATGAGGATGCTAATGAAGAAGGAGAGGATTTTTCTCGGTAGTTACCATGTAGGAGGGGAATCCCGTGGCGGGGTCTGTGGAGTACTGGAGCGGGCTGGTGAAGCCTGTGGCCGCCGCCTGGGCTGTGAAAGCTGCCGATCCCGGGTAAGGGCTGAACGCCGAGCCCGACGAAGACCTGGCCAGCTCTTCGCTCCTGGGGGCCGCCAGAGCCGACGCCCCGTACGTCGGGCAGGAGTACAGAGCCAGCGAGCCGGGGGGCTGGTAGAGGTAACCCTGAGGATAGGACATGGCTTGCACGGGCGTGCACAGGAGCAGGGAGGGGGCGAGGGTGACCGGCCCTGGCGCTTCTGCTGCTCCTGCTGCTGCTTTCGTGTTCCCTCTCCCTCTCCCCGGACGGCTCTGGGCAGCTGTGCGGAGAATGAGACTTGTCCTACTGGCCCCCCATGCACCCCGGCCAGCACCACAACGGCGGATCCGCTCAGCAAACTACCCAGGACGAGAAGGGCATGGGGAGAGGGGAGAAGGAGCTGGGTAACGACAAGCGGGGGAGAGAGAGAAAGCCAGGGAGAGAGGGAGGGAGAGAGCCCGGCTCAGGAAAGTGGCTGCTGCATATGGAGTTCTGCCCGCCAGCCCGCTCCCCCAGCGCCGGCCAGCCTGTATTTTGGGGGAAGTATAGAGTCTGGAGTGAAGAGTTGAGGGAAGGAGCACTCGAGTTTCTGAGAGACATTGGAAAGCAGAGCTGTCCGTCACAGCGGCTCATCTGCATATTGCGAGGGGCCCGCCCCTTCTCCTTCTCCAGCTCCCCCCGCAGACGGAGGGAGGGAAGCAGGCTTGTAATGCGTTACAACCACCCTCTCTGTCTGACAGCGAGCACACTGCTGAAGCCAAAGGATGATACCGCTGCTCAGTTTCTCCCGGCTCAGAGCCACAAACACGCTTGCACACACTCCATTGCAATAGGTACCTATGCTATGCACACACCTTCTATCTTATATATTATCACAGACTTGCGCACAGGGCTTGTTAGTATATCGTGGGAGAGCACAAGTACAAGTATTGCCCTGTGTATGGTGAAAAGGCGGGAAGTACACGCATGAATAGACTGAGAACGCTATACGAGTGTCCGTGTATGGCAACAATGGCTTTCTACTTTGATAATAGTTTTTCACAAGCAGCCAAGCTAAGCTAAATGTTCACATTAAACCCTCCAAGGAAGACTCTTTCAATTTCCATTCTACTTGCTCTGGTTTTGGTTGCATGAGGGAGAGGCCCAGGTGGCCCTGTGCAGGGGTACAACCCCTCTCTTTGCAGTTCAGAGAGGAAGCCTATCAGGACAAACATTCAGGGTATAATTAACTTCACAAAGAATATAATTTCTGCCCACCACAAACACTGGCAGTTCTACAGTATACCAGAAAGGAGAGGTTGAGGTGAAAGTATTGGTCTATATTTTCTCAGGCTGACTGGTCTTGAGAGACTTTTGCGAAGTCTGTGGTTAATTGTACACACAATCCTTTGGATCTGGAATTGAACTCTGTTATTAGTGTACTATGATTGAGATACAATTCGTTTCTCCTCTCCTCCTTACCTTTCTAAATCCGTACCTTCCCATAAAAACACACCTCATCTACCAAAAGTGTATTGCATTGTATACAACCCACCTAAATATGGATTTCCCTACCAGTCCCCAATATCTCCGTTTATTACTTGCTATATCTCTTGCTTGCATGTACTGTAGGCCCCATGTGTGTGTTCTGAGCTACTCACCCTTACTCAGTCGCAATCCATCAGTGAGAGTTTTACTTGAAGAATACAGGATCAGGCCTTGAAGTATTAATCTAAACAGTGAAATAGTAATTGTTGAAAGTAACCAAATTATGATGAAATAGTTGTCACCAACAGGCAAAACATTAAAACCTGAAATAAACTTCTACACTGGGTCCTGAACACATTAAGCCATGTATTTTGTCCTCACTGCATTTATGAATGAGCATTTGTCTTTTATTTAACCAAATATAGTAGTTTAAAAAGTGCAGTCAGCGTTAAAGTTGAATTATTTACAAAATACCCCATATCATTACAGTGGATGGGGGAAATACATCAAACCAAAGTACACTGGGGAATCTATTAGAAACTGACAGGAAGGAAAGATCGCAATAACTGAAGAATTATGGGTTATCGGGCCACCTATTGTCAATCAATTAAACATGCTGCTAATAAAATAATACACTTTGAGATGCTGATTTAATAATCTTTCTAATACAGGCTCAGTGTGCTCTCTGGGAAACTTGAAGTATTAGAACTACATAGCCAAGTATATGGATGTGTGTATGTTTTAAGCAACCTATGCTTGTTTATGTTTTTCTTTCCCTGTAGAACCCCCTCCATCTCCACGCCAATTTTCCCCTCACCCCTGCATCCAGAAGAGATCTGGCCACCCGACATAGGGAATTGATTCCCGTGGCCTATAGGAGATGCAATCCTTAAAAAGGAAGGTGAGGGGGAGGAGGTTAACACCAACAGGTATTTCTTATCATTAAATCTAGACTTTCCATTTCGTGTTAAGAAAGTGATAAACAACCGGTAAACTCAATGCAACAGATTACAGAAATGATGCTTGCTTTCCTACTTGATGATTAATACACATGTATTAAATAACAATGGAAACTGTAAAAGCAAGCGCTTTATATAACACGCATTCATATTTCAAGTTATGTGGCGTAATCGATATCAGGCGATTACGTCTAAATATTAAATGTCGGTGTTCGCAGAGCGACTTTTTAAGCATATGCATTTTTTGCTTTGCTTTAGCGCTGCAGCAGCTGGAGATTTGAGAATGAACCTTAATTATAACATTATAAAGTCATACATGAACCTTTACAAGTCAAATTGCATGCATTGCAAAATATAGAATACCTCTGCATTTTTATTTTGTAAGATGAGTCTGTTCTTTCCAACTGGGTGACGTAAGTATTTAAGCGAGCTGATTGCTTTTAATTCATCCTCTTTAATAATTAGTGGTACAATTCAGATTGGGAATACAATAGCCGTTGTGTTGACATTATAACAGGGGATTAATGCTATTAAATGGGTGTTACAGTTATGACCTGGAAAGAGTGCTTAAACAAATACTGTGCTCCCAGGAGGAATTATGTAATTCCGTTCAGAGTATACACAGACATAAAAACGCATAGGCGCGCGCACACACAGACGCACACACATCCTGGATATATAGGTATGTATGTAGAAAATGTAGATGTTGCTTTTGTCTGCATTTGTATTTCTTGCGTTCCTTGGTGCAAAATATTTTTTATGATTTCACTCGGAAGACTATAAATCAATAGCACACTCCCCAACAAATACAAAGAGCAACAGATTAAATTTGCAATATTTTCATTGTGCATTCCAAAATACTGTTTTATATATAAATGAATAATACTTTTGCAATAAGAGATTAATGCGATATAGTATAATCATTTCAAAAGACATTCATGCTTCGGTTTGATTTGCATATTTTTGTATAGCTTCAGAAAGGCACGTTCTCACCCACTTCAAGAAGTATGCATTTACTTACAATAAACACTACTCATTTGACTTGGAATATAGAGATCAAACTGCTATTGAGGTCATTGAAATATAATTTGTGATTAAAATCTGAAGTTTTGTGTCAATATTGCTTTTGATCAGTGTTTGCGGATTATATCTAAATTTTCCCAAATTATGCTTTTTGATCTGAATATTTTTAGCATAGATATCTTTTAATCTACTGTGCTCCTTAACTGAAATCTATTTTCCTGTTACTAATAAAAACCGTCCAACTTGCACTATTAAACAGTATAACAGTACTACATGCACTTTTTATTGGTAATAACTGTAACAAATTAAAACGCCTACACAGAGACTTGAAGACTTACACACTGCATATTTATTTGGATAGCTATTCATTATCGCATCATTCGTACCCCTAGATTTTCAGCAACACTCGCATTTGACTTTTTAAATGTAAAGTTTACTTCGGTTATAGTTAATGAGCAGCTAACAAAGATTAATGCTTTTCAGGTATTTTTAATACCTGGGAAACAGATTTTGTGGTTTGTCATTTTTAGATGCTAACTACGGCTCCTTGCACTCGTATGAAGTTTTAAGGCGATCAAAAATGAAAGCCAGGACTGTGGGAATGGTGTCCTTCCTAATGTAATGTAAACACAATTTATTTGTTCTGTGTAATAACTGACTGTGTGTGTTTATGCATGGACTTGTGTGTTTGGTGGGTATTTACATAGGGCCCAATCCTTTAGTCTTTACTCAGGTGAAAATCCCATTGGCGTGAAGGAGAGATTTGCTTGACTAAGGACTGCACGATCTGCCCAAAATATATGAATACACATGCCACACAGATAGTAGCATATATGTTATTTACTCAACCATCATAGTACTGGTCACAGTAACTTTTAAATGGGGCTAAATAGAATCTAGTGGGGGTTTGAGATGCATCATAATGCCTAGCAGAAACAGCTTCCTGTGACATAACAATACAATGGACCGGGAATGTTTGTCCTTTCTTTTATGGAATGGGGGAGACGCTATCCTCTCCCTCAGATAAAGTGAAAGAATTGACTATTGTGTGTTAAAATACCAACGACACATTCATACTGTGTAAACGATGTTGTTCAGTTTGCTAATAAAACAAGCAGGGTTAGCGACGCTGTTCTGAACAAGACGCGTTAGGAGAACAATGCAGAAAATAAAAAGCGATAGGCTGAGCTGAAGGAGTCACTTTGTCGGATCTGCTTTTAGGATTAAAAGGAAGAACTGAGAAAAGAGAGGACGCGGGGACAGAAAAAGAAGGAACTTTTTTCCCATCTCCAGGATAAAATCTTTAGTTCAGGCTGAGTATGGGAGGGGGCGCTGTGGCAATGGATTATCCCCAGTGCTCCAAAACTCTCACAGCATAATTGTTTATGTAAGGTTCTTCTTCCCTTGGGTTTCTTTTCATATTTTAGTCATTACTTTTATTAACAATATTATCTAATTGTCGCCCCATGCTACATACATTAAAAGGAGGAGTATTTGCGTGAGGTTAGATTCTCTCCACTTCTGGTCAAAGCTTTACTTGTCTTCTTCCTTTCTTTTCAGTTCGGTAAGAATGGATATAATAATTTATAATGTTTCAATATACACTAAAGAATAACATATTCTACTTAGTTTTATATCTGGGATAAGTGCTGTGAATTTGACCGACTTTCTGAAAATATTTTTATTTACAAAAAGGAAAAACAATATATATATATATATACAGTGCTGTATTTCCGTGCAGGGTCTTGTAATTTTAAAAGCTAAATGAAAATTTTTGTTCTTATAAAAACTCATATTTGTTTATTTAGACTGAGAAAGGATTTTTCTTTCCCATTTTTGGACATTATTTGTTGTGCGTTGTTCTATAAGTAATGCAGATCTTTAAAAAGCAGAAGCGATATTTAGAAAATTGAAAGTTTCACTTAAACCCTCGCAATTTTATTAAATGTCTTAGAAATATCTGCTTAGTGCAAAATACGCAGTTTTCTGCGTAAGGGGGCATAAGGAAAAGAGATGCACTCAAAACGCTTCATTGAGACTCGTGTTTTCACCTGGAAGCAAGGCAACATTATTTAGAGAGAGAGAACAAGTGTTCAAGCCACAGGTAGGATATTTCCTTTTCATTTAAAAAGTAAATCAATTCAATATGTTTTACAAAGTGCTTTTTTGACTCTCAGTAAATTTTCAAAGAATATCTTCAGTGGAGATGCAGCCAGTGTATCACTCATTTTAGCCATATCCCGAATTTTCTCCTGTACCATGCATATGTTTATCCACTAGATACCTCATAAAGAATGACAACACACTTGTTTTTTTGTAAGCAAATATAATACCTATTTTTACTCTGGTGTTTGCAGAAGATTGCGGCGTGTATTAATGTGCTTGCAAGGTGCATTGCAGTTCTTGAGTTATATAAAAAACTGCACCGGATGAACTGCCTCCCGTAGCGTCTTGTCTTGGAAATATCTTGGACGTGTCTGCAATTGATTTATTTATGGAAAAGTTAAAAAAAAACTTCCCCGAAATAACTGCCATATTAAACATGGCAGGTAAGGAAGGAGCAGTCTTTCTTTAGAGAAAGTTCGGATTTGCAGTTGCTGCAGGGGAAATTAGTCTGTGTAAGAGTAAGCCCTTACCACCGCTTGTGACCATTACTCTACAGCTGAAAGAAGAGGCTTTCTCCCATCCCCCCTCTCCACAGCCTCTGGAGCCAGTCAGTCATCCTTGCCTCTGGATTTTGTACTCAGCCAACATTTATTGAAAAGATCGCTTCAGAGTTAGTGTGAGATCTAATCCCTTCAGCGCCTGGTAAACTTTTAAAGTGGTTGATAGAGTAAAGGAAAAGTGGACACTTTAATTGAAATGGACAGAGCTGTTTTATGTTAAGGACTCTCAGAGAATTCTTCTATCACAGGAGTTGACAATGACTACAGTGTTAATTACACTTAACTGGTCGGGTGTTTTCGGGGAATATTTCTAGGTAGACTCCTTGGAACGCTTTAGCTAATGTGTTTGCATAGAAACACAGTTCCTCTAATAGTTCTTCCCCGGAGCTATGCAGAGCATGTGGAAAGAGACGAAATTCGTGTCAGATTAAAAGTGCTTCTTCCTGCAATTTCCATCATCTGTATTATCATGGCTTTTAACACTAGAGAGCACCTGTTCACCTGGGTTGTGCATTTCTCTCTTTAATTAATATATGGAATATATATGTCTCTGTGCGCATGTATACCCATATATCTATCAACATACATTCCCCGACAAAAAAAACAAACCTGTTAAAATGCAGTTACAGCTTTAGCGTATATATCAGTAATGTATAGGTAAAAATACATAAATAAAATTACAGGGATGTTGTAATTATCCCAGAAATAAGTATAACCCCAGAAAATGTATGCCCTGAGAGATGCCATAAGGGTAATAGAAAAATTAAACTATCTGTAAAAATCAGTTTAATTAAATCTGTGTCCATAAAAACTAAAATGGCTTAATAGTAATGGTGTGATTATGTAATAAAGGACACAGTTAAGGTTGTTTTGGTGGCTTAACAGTTCTTTTCCCATAACTTAATATATTTCAATTTCTTTTAAGTTTAAGTTTAACTTTTAATTTCTTGGGTTTGTAATTCTTGGTATTGGGATAATTACAACAGTCTTGGGTTTTATTTTATTTATTTATTTATTTATTTGCTTTCAGGTTACTGATATATACTCTCAAACTTAATTTTTGTTTTGTTTAGTGATTTAATTGTATTTTAATTAACATTTTCATGCATAAACATACACACACACACAAAAGAAACCCAATGAAAATGTTTCCCTGTGGCAGATCTAATGAGTTGGAGATATGTAGTATAAACTGTAAGTCATTGAAAATGAAACAAACAAACAAACAAAAAGAGATTTAACTTTCAAGGCCACATTTATTGGTGTGCTTTAACTGCTTCACCCTGCTCTGAAACAAGACACAATAGCCAGAACAGACTGGCCAGTGAAGCCAAGTTTACAGCTGCTTTGCATCACTGGAGCAATACAAAGGTGTCAGAGCATATTGGTGTACCTAGTCCTTAATTTATCAGTATATAGCCACAGAATTGTTAAGACAGTGTCAGTTGGAGCAAATACAGTGGCAGCTGGCAGCCAAATTACTTACCAATGAGAAATCTAGACATATATGCAGTCCCTCTCATGCCACAGATTCGTTTCAGCCAACAGAATGGCAGTATGCAAATCAGCTGAAGAGAAGGGTGTTGATTGACTGAGCTCCCTCTGATGTCAAAATGGTTCCACTTAAGAATGACCTGAACTATTGACCTGGTTCTATTTGCCTATACTCATAATCATTAGCTACAGCAATCATTAATACTTTAATTTCCTCAGACATAGTTGAAATCCTATGTATAAACTAAGTTTTAACCATACGGGAAGTTTGGAGAGTCTGTACTGTTTTATCATTAAAATGATTTGGGATAAATAAAAATCTGATACTGCTTAATTTCATAAAGGATGCATTTTTTCTCTAATTTTAGCGCATTAATTAATTAACAGATTGTCATATATTCTCAGAAAATCCATTCTCTAGTCCTACACTCAAAGTGTGAGTGGTGAAAGTTTGGGGAAAGTTCTTACCAAAAGAAGTTGAATTCCTGCTTTAAGCGCAAAACTTAATTTAGCTTTAACAATAGGGTCACACATGACCAATAGTTCTATAATATGTATTTATCAGGAAACTGCTGAATCATTGATGTTCCCAGAGTGCTTGGGGTCTTGATTCTTTCTCCCATCCTTTAAAACATCCATATGAAGCCACTGGGGGGATTTTTGAGATGGCATGGTGTCGAACACCAGAAATATGCAGACAATACCAAATTCTGCTTCTTCTTTATCTTTTACACAGATAGCACCAATTCCTAACTAGCCCAATTTTGTCTGAGATCAGCACCTATATGAAAGAAAATTGGCTGAAGTGAATCCAGGCAAGATGGAGATGATGTTGGTGAGAAAAGAGAAACTCTGGAGAGCTATTGACCTCCACCGCATCACACTGTGAGAAGTCCACAGTCTTGGATCCTATTTCATTCCTCATTGCCTGTGGATTCTAAGAACAAAAGCAAAACTCCCCCCTCCCTTCTTCCAGCTGAGATTGGCTTGAAGGCTGTGGTTTGATCTGCCAGATTGTGAAATGGCACATGGCCATCCCAACCCACCCATCATGGTGATGGAAAATGGACATGCAGCCCTGGCAATGGGTGATGAGGAATCACCACCAGAGGAGGAGGAGAAGCCATGTACCCCCAAGGCTGGGAGGATCACAGCCACCACTCTCAGGAAGAAACGTAGGATACTGGTGGTTGGTGACTCTCTTCTGAGGGGGACAGAAGCACCCATCTGTTGCCCTGACATGGCATCCTGGGAGGCATGCTGCCTGCCATGGGCCCATTATGGAGGGATTGTCGAGGATCATCCGGCCCTCTGATTACTACCCCATGCTACTCATCCATGTGGGCACGAATGATACAGCAAGGTATGACCCTCAGAAGATCAGAAGTGACTACAGGGCTCTGGGAGTAAGGGTGAAGGAGTTGGGAGTGCAGATGGTGTTTTCTTCGATCCTTCCGGTCAAGGGTAGAGGCCTAGGCAGAGACAGATGCATCCTGGAGGTGAATGCCTGACTGCGAAGATGATGTCTCCAGGAGGTCTTCAGCTTCCTTGATCATGGGATGCTATTCCAGGAAGAAGGACTGCTAACCAGAAATAGGGTCAACCTATCAAGGAAGGGGAATAGCATATTTGGATACAGACTGGCTAACCTAGTAAGGAGGGCAGTAAACTAGGTTCGAAGGAGGCAGGTGACCAAAGCCCACAGATGAGTTAAGAACATGGAGACCTGGGAGAAGGTTTGGAATTTGGGGGGAGCATGGGCTGTTATAGCAGGGATAAAGGCGAGACAAGACAGAACTGGGGGTGGGTTGGAATCAAATCAGTATCTAATGTAAAAGGTTTGGGGACTATGCAGGAAGAACTCAAAATGCTAGTAAATAAACACAACTATGACAAAGTTGGCATCACAGAGACCTGGTGGGATAATACGCATGACTGGTAGATTGGTATAGAAGGGTACAGCTTGCTCAGAAAGGACCAGCAGGGAAAAAAGGGAGGAGATGTTGCCTTATATATTAAAAATGTATGCACTTGGGCTGAGATTGAGATGGAAATAGGAGACAGACTTGTTGAAAGTCTCTGGGTAAGTATAAAAGGGGTAAAAAACCAAGGGTGATTTCATGATAGGGGTCTACTACAGACCACCTAACCAGGAAGAAGAGGTGGATGAGGCTTTTTTTAAACAGCTAACAAAATCATCTAAAGCACAGGATTTGGTGGTGATGGGGGACTTCAACTACCCAGACATCTGATAGGAAAATAACACAGCTGGGCACAGATTATCCAACAGGTCTTGGAATGTATTGGAGACAATTTTTTTTTCAAAAGGTGGAGAAAGCTACTAGGGGGAGACTGTTCTAGATTTGATTTTGACAGATAAGGAGGAAATGCTTGATAATTTGAAAGTGTAAGGCAGCTTGGGTGAAAGTGATCATGAAATGGCAGAGTTCATGATTCTGAGGAATGGTAGGAGGGAGAACAGCACAATAAAGACAATGGCTTTCAAGAAGGCAGAGTTTAGCAAACTCAGGGAGTTGGTAGGTAAGATCCCCTGGGAAGCAAGTCTAAGGGGAAAAACAATAGAAAACAGTTGGCAGTTTTTCAAAGAGATATTATTAAGAGCACAAGAGGAAACTATCCCACTGCATAGGAAATATAGGAGGTATGTGAAGAGACCACCCTGGCTTAACCAGGAGATCCTCAATGATCTAAAAATCAAAAAAGAGTTCTACAGAAAGTGGAAACTAGGTCAAATTACAAAGGATGAATATAAACAAATAACACAAGTATGTAGGGACAAAATTAGAAAGGCCGAGGCACAAAATGAGATCAAACTAGCCAGAGACATAAACAGTAACAAGAAAACATCCTACAAATACATTAGAAGCAAGAGGAAGACCATGGACATGCTCGGACTGTTACTCAATGATGGGGGGAAAATAATAACAGAAAATGTGGAAATGGCAGAGGTGCTTAATGACTTCTTTGTTTTGGTTTTCACTAAGAAGGTTGGTGGCGATTGGACATCTAACATAGTGAAAATGCGGTAGGATCACAAGAGGCTAAAATAGGGAAAGAACAAGTTAAAAATTACTTGGACAAATTAGATGTCTTCAAGTCACCAGGGCCTGATGAAAGGCATCCTAGAATACTCAAGGAGCTGACTGATGAGATATCTGAGCCATTAGCGATTATCTTTAAGAAGTCATGGAATTTGGGAGAGATTCGAAAAGACTGGAAAAGGGCAAATATAGTGCCCATCTATAAAAAGGGAAATAAGGATGCTCCGGGGAATTACAGACCAGTCAGCTTAACTTGTGTATCCGGAAAGATAATGGAACAAATAATCATAGAATCATAGAATTCAAGATCAGAAGGGACCATTATGATCATCTAGTCTGACCTCCTGCAAGATGCAGGCCACATAAGCCGATCCACCCACTTCTTAAGCAAGCGACCCCTGCCCCATGCTTCGGAGGACGGCGAAAAACCTCCAGGGCCACTGCCAATCTACCCTGGAGGAAAATTCCTTCCCGACCCCAAATATGGCGGTCAGCTGAACCCCGAGCATGCGGGCAAGACTCTCCAGCCATACCCTCTGGAAAAAGGCTAACAATATCCTATCATTGACCCATTGTACTAATTACCAGTGTGGCACTTAATTGACCTATTGACTAAGCCCGTTATCCTATCATACCATCTCTTCCATAAACTTATCTAGCTTAATCTTAAAGTCATGGAGGTCCTTCGCCCCCACTGTTTCCCTCGGTAGGCTGTTCCAGAATTGCACTCCTCTGATGGTTAGAAACCTTCGTCTAATTTCAAGCCTAAATTTCCTGACTGACAATTTATATCCGTTTGTCGTCCTCATGTCCACATTAGCACTGAGCTGAAATAATTCCTCTCCTTCCCTGGTATTTATCCCTCTGATATATTTAAAGAGTGCAATCATATCTCCTCTTATCCTTCTTTTGGTTAAGGAAAACAAACCGAGCTCCTCAAGTCTCCTTTCATACGACAGGTTTTCCATTCCTCGGATCATTCTAGTGGCCATTCTTTGTACCCGTTCCAGTTTGAATTCATCCTTCTTAAACATGGGAGACCAAAACTGCACACAATACTCCAAATGAGGTCTTACCAACGCCTTATATAACAGGACTAGCACCTCCTTATCCCTACTAGAAATACCTCGCCTAATGCATCCCAAGACCGCATTAGCTTTTTTAACGGCCACATCACATTGCCTACTCATAGTCATCCTACGATCAACCAGGACTCCTAGGTCCTTCTCCTCCTCCGTTACTTCCAACTGGTGCGTCCCCAGCTTATAACTAAAGTTCTTGTTAGTCATCCCTAAATGCATAACCTTACACTTCTCACTATTGAATTTCATCCTGTTACTAATACTCCAGTTTACAAGGTCATCCAAATCTCCCTGGAGGATATCCCGATCCTTTTCCGAATTTGCAATACCTCCCAACTTGGTGTCATCCGCAAACTTTATCAGCCCACTCCTACTTTTGGTTCCCAGGTCAGCAATAAATAGATTGAATAAAATCGGACCCAAAACCGAACCTTGAGGAACTCCACTGGTAGCCCCCCTCCAACCCGACAGTTCCCCCTTCAATACGACCCTCTGCAGTCTCCCCTTTATCCACCTCTGGATTTTCAGTTCGATCCCCATCTTTTCCAATTTAACCAGTAATTCCTCATGCGGTACCGTATCAAACGCCTTACTGAAATCAAGATATATTAGATCCACTGCATTTCCCTTGTCTAAAAAATCTGTTACTTTCTCAAAGAAGGAGATCAGGTTGGTTTGGCACGATCTACCTTTCGTAAATCCATGCTGTAATTTGTCCCAGTTGCCATCGGCCTCATGCTCCGTAACCACTCTCTCCTTTAAAATTTTTTCCATGATTTTGCATACTACAGATGTTAAACTAACAGGCCTGTAGTTACCCGGGTCACTTTTTTTCCCCTTCTTGAATATAGGAACTATATTAGCTAATCTCCAGTCAAACGGTACAACCCCCGAGTTTAGAGATTTATTAAAAATCATCGCTAACGGGCTTGCAATTTCACTCGCCAATTCCCTTAATATTCTAGGATGAAGATTATCCGGGCCCCCCGATTTACTTCCATTTAGCTGTTCAAGTTTGGCTTCTACCTCAGATACCGTAATGTCTACCCCCATATCCTCATTCCCATCAGTCCCTCTATCACTATTCCTTTGCCCTTCATAAGCCTCATTAAAGACCGAGGCAAAATATTCGTTCAGATATTGTGCCATTCCAAGATTTTCCCTAATCTCCACTCCGTTTAAAGTTTTAAGCGGTCCCACTCCTTCCTTCTTGGTTTTCTTCCTATTTATATGGCTAAAAAACCTTTTGCTATTGGTTTTAATCCCCTTCGCTAGGTCCATCTCCACCTGGCTCTTTGCCTTTCTCACTGCTTCCCTACACCCTCTGACCTCAATAAGGTAGGTTTCTTTGCTGATCCCTCCCATCTTCCACTCCTTGTACGCTTTCTGTTTTTTCTTAATCACCCCTCTAAGACGCTTGCTCATCCAGCTCGGTCTAAAACTGCTACCTACGAGCCGTTTTCCCTTTCTCGGGATACATGCCTCTGACAACTCCTGCAACTTCAACCTGAAGTAACCCCAGGCGTCATCTGCCTTTAGATCCCTAAATATGTTAGTCCAATCCACTTCCCTAACTAGTCACCTTAATTTAGTAAAGTTAGCCCTTTTGAAATTGTATACCTTAGTCTCAGATGCAATTTTGATTATCCTCCCATTTATTTTGAAACGAATTAGCTCATGATCACTCGAGCCAAGGTTGTCCCCTACAACTATTTTCTCAACAAGGTCCTCGTTACTCACCAAAATCAGATCTAAAATGGCATCCCCCCTCGTCGGTTCAGCAACTACTTGATGAAGGAATTCATCAGCTATCATGTCTAGGAAAAGCTGAGCCCTATTATTATTACTAGCATTTGTTTCCCAATCTATATCCGGGAAGTTAAAGTCCCCCATGATCAAACAGTTCCTATTAGTATTTACCTCCTTAAAAACATTAAAGAGCTCTCTATCCATATCCAGGCTAGATCCCGGTGGTCTATAGCACACCCCAATCACTATCCCAGGGGATGCTCTAGTAGTTTTCTTCCCCAATGTGACCATTGCCCAAACAGACTCCGTATTATCCATTGCATTGCTAGTTATTTCGTTACATTTCACCTCATTATTGACATACAATGCTACTCCCCCACCTTTACCTTTGCATCGGTCTTTCCTAAACAGCACATACCCTTCCATACCTGTACTCCAGTCATGGCTACCGTTCCACCATGTTTCGGTTATTCCTATGATATCCGGTTTCAATTCCCGGACCAGGAGCTCCAGTTCCTCCATTTTGTTACCTAAGCTTCTCGCATTGGTGAACAAACATCCAAATTTTTGCTGTTTGGCTCCTCTCACCCTTTTCACCCAACTTGGTAGGGACACAGTACCAGTATGACCTGTCGATCTAGTATCCGTCCCCCCCTCTTCCTTACACCTAACCCCCTCTGGCTATATCTGTTGTTATCCTGTTGTTCTCACTCCCAATGTATAAATTTGGCGTGGAGAGCACCTGGACCTCTCCCAACCGTCTCCCCCCAGTGTCTAGTTTAAAGCTCTTTTAATCAGATGAGCCAGCCTCCCTCCTAGAAGTCTACTTCCTTCCCTACTTAGGTGGAGCCCATCCCGTGAGAACAGTTGTCTGTCCCCAAAAGCCTTCCAGTGCCCATACATCCCAAAGCCCTCCTTGTAACACCACTCCCTCAGCCAACTATTAATCGTCACGATCCTATCACCCCTTTGGCGCCCTTCCCTAGGGACAGGTAGGATCCCACTGAAGATCACCTGAGCCTCAATTTCCTTGAGCGTCTTACCCAAACTGGCATAGTCTCCCTTGATCCTCTCTAGCGAGAATCTAGCCGTGTCATTCGTTCCTACATGAAGGATGATCAAAGGGTTCTTACTTGCTCCTCTTAGGATCCTTTTCAACCTCAGGTCCAGATCCCGTATTTTAGCGCCCGGTAGACAGCACACCCTTCTGTTCTCCGGATCGGCCCTGGTCACAGGCCTGTCCAACCTTCTCAGTATGGAATCCCCAATCACGTAGACCTGCCTTTGCCTGGGGACAGTGCGGTCCTCTAACCTATCCTCTGTCCCCCCTGGTTGCAAGCTCCTTCCATTGCTATCATCCCTTATGGTTCCCCTTAAGCCATCCTGTATCCTCCCTTGGCCCACACTTGGTGCTGCCTCCATAGACTCCTCCCCTCTTTCTATTGGACTATCCGCTCTTCTCTTTTTCCTTGGCCTCCCACCGTCAGCTACCACCTGCTTTACCCCTTCCTCATTCTCCAGACCTTCGAACCTGTTCCTTAGCTCTATTTCTCCCTCAATGGCTCTCCTTTTTCTCGGCCTGCTTCTCACGGTCACATGCTTCCACCGCCCATCTTCCTCATCCGGCGGTCCCCCTTCACTGGCCTTAGCCCCTGCTTCCCCCTGTACCCCTGGGCATTCCCCCTCGGTCACTGCTTGCCATTGCTCCATCAGCTGCTCGAACCCCCTTCTATGCTCTAGCAGGGTTTCTACCTGCAGCTCTAGGCCTTGGATCTTTTCCTCCAGCAGCTCTATTAGGCGGCACTTCATGCATACATAGTACTGTTCTGGGTCCCCTGCTAGAACCATGTACATACCGCAGCTGCTGCATGCTCTCATCCTCGGTGTATCCTCCACTGCTTGGCTCATGGCTGCTGCTGTCTCAGCCTCGCTCGGCGTTCTTACCTGGAGAACACGGGAAGCACGGTGCTGCCCCCTTCCGCCTCCCACTGTAAACTCCCACTCAAACTCCCCTGTTAGCAGCCCTGTTGGCCGGCTCCTGGGCCGCTGCGATCAGCTGTGCCGCTGCCTGGCTGGGCGGCCGCTTTTATAGGCCCCCTCCTCCGCCTAGCTCCGCCCCCTAATCAGGGCTCAGCAGTCTGCCCCGACAGAGAGAGACACAAGCACCCCAAAGACAGACGCAAACAATCAATTTGCAAACATCTAGAAGATAATAAGGTAATAAGTAACAGTCAGCATGGATTTGTCAAAAGCAAATCATTTCAAACCAACCCGATAGCTTTCTTTGACAGAGTAACTAGCCTTGTGGATAGGGAGGAAGTAGTAGATGTGGTATATCTTGACTTTAGTAAGGCTTTTGATACTATCTCGCATGACCTTCTCATAAACAAACTAGGGAAATGCAACCTAGATGGAGCTACTATAATATGGGGTGCATACTGGTTGGAAAATCATTCCCAGAGAGTAGTTATCAGTGGTTCACAGTCATGCTGGAAGGGCATAACGAGTGGGGTCCCGCAGGGATCAGTTCTGGGTCTGGTTCTGTTTAATATCTTCATCAATGATTTAGATAATGGCTTACAGAGTACTCTTATAAAGTTTGTGGATGATACGAAGCTGGGAGGGGTAGCAAGTGCTTTGGAGGATAGGATTAAAATTCAAAATTATTTGAACAAACTGGTGAAATGGTCGGAAGTGAATAGAATGAAATTCAATAAGGACAAATGCAAAGTACTCCATTTAGGAAGGAACAATCAGTTGTACACATACATAATGAGAATTGACTGCCTAGGAGTACTGCGGAAAGGGATTTGGGGGTCATAGTGGACCACAAGCTAAATATGAATCAACAGTGTCATGCTGTTGCAAAAAAAGTGAACATCATTCTGGGATGTATTAGCAGGAGTGTTGTAAGCAAAAGACGAGAAGTAATTCTTCTGCTCTACTCCAATCTGATTAGGCCTCAACTGGAATATTGTGTCCAGTTCTGGTGTCACGTTTCAGGAAAGATGTGGACAAATTGGAGAGAGTCCAGAGAAGAGCAACAAAAATGATTAAAGGTCTAGAAAACATGACCTATGAGGGAAGATTGAAAAACTTGTGTTAGTTTAGTCTGGAAAAGAGAAGACTGAGAGGGGACATGATAACAGTTTTCAAGTATGTAAAAGGTTGTTACAAGGAGGAGGAAGAAAAATGTTTTTTCTTAACCTCTGAGGATAGGACAAGAAGCAATGGGCTTAAATTGCAGAAAGGGAGGTTTAGGTTGGCCATTAGGAAAAACTTCCTAATAGGGCTGCCAAGCGATTAAAAAAATTAATCACAATTAGTTGCACTGTTAAACAATAATAGAATACCATTTATTTAAATATTTTTGGATGTTTTCTACCTTCTCAAATATATTGATTTCAATTACAACACAGAATACAAAGTGTACATTGCTCACTTTATTTTTTATTACAAATATTTGCACTGTAAAAAACAAAAGAAATAGTATATTTCAATTCACCTAATACAAGTACTGTTGTGCAATCTCTTTATAATGAAAGCTGAACTTACAAATTTAGAATTCTATACAAAAAATAACTGCATTCAAAAATACAACAATGTAAACCTTTAAAACCTACAAGTCCACTCAGTCCTACTTCAGCCAATCGCTCACACAAAAAAGTTTGGTTACAATTTGCAGGAGATAATGCTGCCCACGTCTTGTTTACAATGTTATCTGAAAGTGAGAACAGGCGTTCACATGGCACTGTTGTAGCTGGCATCGCAAGATATATACATGCCACATGTGCTAAAGATTCAAATGTCCCTTCATGCTTCAGCTGCCATCCAGGGGACATGCACCCATGCTGATGATGGGTTCTGCTGAATAACAATCCAAAGCGGTGCGGACTGACGCATGTTTATTTTCATCATCTGAGTCAGATGCCACCAGCAGAAGGTTGATTTTCTTTTTTGGTGGTTCAGATTCTGTAGTTTCAGCATCGGAGTGTTGCTTTTTTAAGACATCTGAAAGCATGCTCCACACCTCATCCCTCTCAGATTTTGGAAGGCCCTTAAGATTCTTAAACCTTGGGTTGAGTGCTGTATCTATCCTTAGAAATCTCACATTGGAACCTTCTTTGAGTTTTGTCAAATCTGCTGTGAAAGTGTTCTTAAAATGAACAGCTGCTGGGTCATCATCTGAGACTGCTATAATTTGAAATATATGGCAGAATGTGGGTAAAATAGAACAGGAGACATACAATTCTCCCCCCAAGGAGTTCAGTCACAAATTTAATTAACGCATTATTTTTTAATGAGCATCATCAGCATGGAAGCATGTCCTCTGGAATGATGGCCGAAGGATGAAGGGGAATATGAATGTTTAGCATATCTGGCACGTAAATACCTTGCAATTCTGGCTAAAAAAGTGCCATGCAAATGCTTGTTCTCACTTTCAGGTGACATTGTAAATAAGACGCAGTCAGCAGTATTCCCCGTAAATGTAAACAAACTTGTTTGTGTTAGCAATTAGCTGAACAAGAAGTAGGACTGAGTGGACTTCTAGGCTCTAAAGTTTTACATTGTTTTGTTTTTGAGTGCAGTTGTATAACCAAAAAAAATCTACATTTGTAAATTACACTTTCACGGTAAAGAGTTTCCACTACAGTACTTGTATGAGGTGAATTAAAAAATACTATTTATTTTGTTTATCATTTTTAAAGTGCAAATATTTGTAATAATAATAATATAAAGTGAGCACTGTACACTTTGTGTTCTGTGTTGTAATAGAAATGAATATATTTGAGAATGTAAAAAAATCCTTAAATATTTAATAAATTTCAATTGGCATTATTTTGTTTAGTAGTGAATCACAAATTCAGCTAATTGTGATTCATTTTTAATTGCAGTTAATTTTTTTGAGTTAATCACATGAATTAACTGTGATTAATCAACAGCCCTACTTCCTAACTGTCAGGGTCGGTAAGCACTGGAATAAATTGGATAGGGAGGTTGTGGATTCTCAGTCACTGGAGATTTGTAAGAGCAGTTTAGACAAACACCTGTCAGGAATGGTCTAGATAATTAGTCCTGCCATGAGTGCAGGGGACTTGGAGTAGATGACCTCTTGAGGTTCCTTCCAGTTTTATGATACTAGACTCATACACTCTAAGGTCAGAAGGGACCATTATGATCATCTAGTCTGACCTCCTGCACAATGCAGGCCACAGAATCTCACCCACCCACTCTTGTATCAAATCTGTGTCTGAGCCACTGAAGTCCTCAAATCATGGTTTAAAGACTTCAAGATGCAGAGAACCTTCCAGCAAGTGACCCGTGCCCTATGCTGCAGAGAAGGTGAAACCCCCCCAGGGCTTCTGCCAATCTGCCCTGGAGGAAAATTCCTTCCTGATCCCAAATATGGGCAAGACTCACCAGCCAGACACCCAGGAAAGAATTCTCTGTAGTAATTCAGATCCCATCCCATCTAACATCGCATCATAAGCCATTGGGCATCTTTACCTGCTAATAATCAAAGATCAATTAATTGCCAAATTAGGCTATCCCATCATACCATCCCATCCATAAACTTACCAAGCTTAGTCTTGAAGCCAGATATGTCTTTTGCCCCCACTACTCCCCTTGGAAGGCTGTTCCAGAACTTCACTCCTCTAATGGTTAGAAACATTCGTCTAATTTCAAGTCTAAACTTTGTAGTGTCCAGTTTATATCCATTTGTTCTTGTGTCCACATTGGTACTAAGCTTAAATAATTCCCCTCCCTCCCTGATATTTATCCCTCTGATATATTTATAGAGAGCAATCATATCTCCTGTCAGCCTTCTTTTGATTAGGCTAAACAAGCCAAGCTCTTTGAGTCTCCTTTCATATTACTCGGATCATCCCAGTAGCCCTTCTCTGTACCTGTTCCAGTTTGAATTCATCCTTCTTGAACATGAGAAACCAGAACTCCACACAGTATTCCAGATGAGGTCTCACCTTGTATAATGGTACTAACACCTCCTTATCTCTACTGGAAATACCTCGCCTGATGCATCCCAAGACCGCATTAGCTTTTTTCACAGCCATATCACATTGGCAGCTCATAGTCATCCTGTGATCAACCAATCCTCTGAGGTCCTTCTCCTCCTCTGTTACTTCCAACTGATGCCTCCCGAGTTTATAACAATAGTTCTTGTTATTAATCCCTAAATGCATGACCTTGCACTTTTCACTATTAAATTTCATCCTATTACTATTACTCCAGTTTACAAGATAATCCAGATCTTCCTGTGTGATATCCCGGTTCTTCTCTGTATTGGCAATACCTCCCAGCTTTGTGTCATCCACAAACTTTATTAGCACATTCTCACTTTTTGTGCCAAGGTCAGTCATAAAAAGATTAAATAAGATTGGTCCCAAAACCGATCCCTGAGGAACTCCACTAGTTACCTCCTTCCAGTCTGACAATTCATCTTTCACTACAACCCGCTGTAGTCTCCCCTTTAACCAGTTCCTTATCCATCCAATTTTCATATTGATCCCCATCTTTTCCAATTTAGCTAATAATTCCCTATGTGGAACCGTATCAAATGCCTTACTGAAATCAAGGTAAATTAGATCCACTGCATTTCCTTTGTCTAAAAAATCTGTTACCTTCTCAAAGAAGGAGATCAGGTTGGTTTGGCCCGATCTACCTTTTGTAAAACCATGTTGTATTTTGTCCCAATTACCATTGACCTCGATGTCCTTGACTACTTTTTCCTTCAACATTTTTTCCAAGACTTTGCATACTACAGATGTCAAACTGACAGGCCTGTAGTTGCCTGGATCACTTTTTTCCCCTTTCTTAAAGATTATGATTCTATGATCCATCTTTTGTGACCTCCAAGTTGGATTATTATAATTTACCTAGATATGAGCAAAGAAAATGTTAGGAACTTAATTTAACAAACCATCTCCCTTGACAACCATGTTATTTCTATATAGTAAAACAATAAGATACTACATATTATCAAATATTCCTTCATTGTGATTTTGGTGAGACAATTTGTAAAAAATATTGTTACTTTTATTTCTTTATGCACACTTCAAAACAAAACAAAACAAACAAACAAAACAACAATCATTAGCAATGCTCTTGGAAACACATGTATCATATTTTTATACACACAAATGCATGCACACATACCCAGAATGATTTAGCCACCTAAGCACTTTTGAAAATTTTAACCACTGAAAAATATGTCCACAAAACCTAAGACCTTTTTAAACAGACCCGCAAATGATGAGGCTATAGTATTCTACCAGCTAAATTGACAGTCATCTGTGGAGAACAAAAGTACTAATTTTATCATGATAAGATCAAAAAAGTATGGATTATAAATAGAACCCATCTCCTGTGAACATGTTCTCCTCTGGGAGCAAATGACAGAAACATTTATTAACTTGGATTTAATATACTGTTTTCTTTGTTTTGATCGCTTGGTCTGCTCTGACCTGATTAGTGAAGTTTTACCTGTTCCCACTCTTTTAATTGGGACATATTGATTTTTGTTTATAGAATTTGGCTTAGCGATAGTTAATCTGTTGACACTGAAAATTAACTTGTGGACATGCCTGATTCTATCTGTTTTATCCTTTGGTTTTCTTCCTTTCCCACTCAAGTTGTTCATGTAGTGTATACAAGATGTTTCTTGTTAAAAAGGCCATCCAGTTCTTGGTATTATCACAACTGCGCACTTAGGCCAAAATCCTTTCCCCAGTTTGCAGCCCAAGTAATTCAGTTGGTCACTAGGGAGCTTCATGAGAAAAGAGGAAGAGGGATCCTTTTCCCTATTCTTAAGCTCAGAGAGGCTCCAGACAGAGTCAGAGAAGCACTAAGCGAGTGAGAAAAGGGTTGTTTGGACACCTTGGAACTTGGAACTGAGGGGGAATAGACTGGTACATTTGTGATTAGTGAACTAAAGTGAATAAAATCTGGTAAACAAGCAATATTAAGAATGTCCTTTCTAATGTAAAAGTACAGGTAGAAACTAGTTCATCCTACTGACGAGTTACAGAATAAAAAACACAGTTTAACTTTGGAGGTTGGAGGACAGCAACGAAAGAGGATACTCAGTTTACTGTGCAAGATGTAGTGTGTACTTCTATTCACTTCATGGCCAAATGGAATATAGATAACACCCAGTGCAAGCAGCTTGTGGCTTTGAGAGATCATGTTTGACATCTTGATACCACAGTTTCTGAACTGGCATAGCTGAAAGAGACATTATATGAGAAGACAGTATACAGGGACATTGCAGACAGCATGCAGGCCCACTTCAGAACTGGCTGCCCCACTCTAAAACTGAGGAAGCTGGTCTCATGATGGGAGGGAAACAAGTCACATGGAGGGGCCAATTCCTTTAGTTGAGACCTGCTTTCTAACAAAGGTAAAAGGCTTGTCTGCACTAGAGACTTGAACCCAGATTTTTAAAGATGTTATGCATTGCTACACTCATCATTGCAAGGCCTAAGAGACCTAGATGGCCAACTACAGTGGAGCAACACTTAAATACCTTTAAAAATCTGGGTCTTGGACCTTGTCTACAACTGGAAATAACATCATTTTAGCAATTAGAAATCAGCAATTGGTTTGTCTGAACTCATGCTGACCATGATTTATATGTAAGTGCAGGCTGGGACAAACTATGGCCAGTATTGGTTCAACTAATCATGGTCAGGGGCAGCTCCAGGCCCTAGCACACCAAGCGCATGCTTGGGGCGGCATGCCGCGGGGGGCGCTCTGCCGGTGGCTGGGAGGGTGGCAGGCAGCTCCGGTGGACCTCCCGCAGACGTGCCTGAGGAGAGTCCGCTGGACCCGCGGCTTCGGTGGAGCATCCGCAGGCACATCTGCGGGAGGTCCACTGGAGCCGCGGGACCGGCGATCGGCACAGCGCCCCCCACGGCATGCTGCCGTGCTTGGGGCGGCGAAATAGCTAGAGCCGCCCCTGATCATGGTTTACTCCTGTGTTGACTAGGTCTTCATTATTTGTGCATCTGTCTATTTATTGAACTAGCTGAAGCACAAATAATTCAGTTTGTCCACAATAGGCATGACTGAATCATATACCAATTGTCTTAAACCAGTTTAGCTCTGAAGCCTATCCCCACTGAAGGTGATGTGAGGAGTGGAGTTACAAGCCCTGTTTCCCATCTGCCTATGCCTCCTATAGTTTGCTGGCTGACAGTTCCCTCTTTGTCTCCTTCTGCCAAGCCCTTTCCATATATGATCCCCCTTGACCATTCCTACTTTGTAAATACTATCTGGACTTACAGTAATGCTTGCTCCCACTCATATAGTGTAGTGGGGGAAGGTAGAGACTAACTAAAACCCAGTGGAGGTTAAGCTTGGGCATAACACCACAAATTAGCATGGTAACACTAAACTTTAAAAAGGGAGATTTAAAAATATGAAAAAGTTAGTCAAAAAGACTGTAAAATAAAAAAAAAGTGTATAATTCTGGTCACCCATGTTCAAGAAAGATAAATTCAGGTGCAGAAAGTAGCTATCGGGATGATCAGGGGAATGGAGGGCCTCTCTTAGGAGAGGAGACTAAAAGAGTTTGACTTGTTTACCCTAGAAAAAAAAATTGCTCTCTATAAATTCATTAAGGGGCGGTTACCGCAAAAAGGAGAAGAGCTATTTAAGCTAAAGGACAAAATGGATATCAACTGGTCATGAATAAATTTAGGTAACAGATTGGAAGAAAGTTTCTAACCATCAGAGGAGGGAGGTTCTGGACCAGCCTTCCATTAGTAGCAGTGAGATAAAACAACCTAAACTAGTTTTAAGATAGAGTTTGAAAACGTTATCAATAAGATTATATGGTTGCCTGCAATATTTAGGGCCTGGACTCCATGACCCAAGAGGTCCCTCCCAGGCCTATGTTGTATGTTCATATGCAAGGAATCAAAATTAAAGTCAGCTCCTATACCAGAAAACAGGTGTGTAGTAAATGTTGTAGCTATGTGTAATGATCTTGGGAAATACAAACCATACTTCAGTACCACGTAAATTGTCTGAACTGATAATTAAAAATGGAATTATAAAATACCATTTTGAACATAATACAATAGAGACAAACCAATGCAACTCCTATAAAGGAAAACTGTGCTTCTTTAAGATATTAGAATTCTTAGAATTCTTTGAGTATGATAACAAAAGAGTGGGTAAAAGAGAATTGGTTGTCATAATTTATTTGGACCTTTGATAAAGTTGAACACATGAGTCTATTGAAGAAACTAGGTTCAGAAAAACTGGGACCACTGCATGTTCTCAGGCAGGATGACCATTGTAGAACAAAGTATTTTGTTTCAGAGTCAGTACTGATTTATATAATAATGTAATAATATTGGTAGTGTTATATTTATTTAATTGTTTTTGCATCTGAAAATGTGGGTTGCTTTTCTGAACACTGATGCTCACTGAGCAGCACATGTCCACAGTGATGCTCCAGTCATTCCAATCCCTCATCATGCAAGAGCTTTTCAATGACTCAAATCATTCTCAAAATCCTTCTCTGTTTTTGTAAGCATCCATTTAAGTTCACTGGCTAATTAACATTTTGGCCAAAGGAAGCCTTTGTTAAAGATTCAGCATGGTCACCTCTTCGATTAAGGTGTGAGAACTCACAGTAAGCATTCCTGAGACTCCCCAGAGGTCCTTCGGCAAAACTGGCAAGCACTAAATATGATATTCCAAGTATTTCTATGGTTAAAAATGAGCAGGTTAAACCAAAACAAAACCAAGCCCCAAAACCTTTAAAATAAACTTTCTGGTCTTCTTCATCCATCAAAAAGAAATAAAAAAGGGCACAAACCCATGTTTTCAAAATTAGAAAGATTTGTCCCTTTCAGGTAAAACAGAAGGGTGGACAAATAAGGGCCAATCCAAAATTCACTGAAATTAATGGAAAGCCTCCCATTGACTTCAAAAGGCTTTGGTTCAAACCCAGAGAGAGGGCTCAGTTTATAAGGAGCTGAATGGATAGTTTAACTCATGGAAAGTATTTCCTGGGCAGGATAGTTTCTCCTCAGTACAGATGAGTCTGACTGTTTATTTACTGAAAATCTTCCCTCTGTTCAATACATCATTTCACTCCCTAAGTGATCTCTGTGACTTTCTGATGATGGTGGCAGTTATTTCATTTTATTTCTAACTCTTAGACAGGAAACACTCACCATGCCTGTAATACTTTGCGGATTAAAAAATGCTAATCATTTTGATTAAAATCTTTTAAAGAAGTTCTGTTTTAAAATATCAGGCAAAATACACTGCTGGAACAATCCAGATTATGTCTATTGAAGTCAGTTTATATACCAGTTGAGGATTTGGCATACTATTTTTTATGGTAATGTGTATGTAGATCAGCTCCACCTCAGAAGGTCTGGCTCCCTAAGCAGGCTACCTGACAGGAGAGCAAAAGAATTAAAAGGAAAATGTAAAATAATATTAAGTTACAAAATATGCTTTGTATGTCTGTTTTTTATTTTTATTTTTTGACAGATCTGGGGTTATGGTGGGCTTTTCTGTTTGTGACTAAGTTAAATATTTTGGGCCAAATTCTGGTGAAAAGTTCAGTGCACACCAACAAAGATGGAATTTGGCTATATATGTCTGCTTAGAATAGTTGGGGAAACTGTTAACAGTAAGACATAAATTTGACAAATTAAATATTTTCCATTTTTCATCCACCTTACAAGACAGACAATTCATAAATACACTGGTCAAAATTTGTTGGACAAATATTACAATTTTCATTATACTAATTGAGTATTAATATTTCCATTATTTACCCAACCCTAGTGTTTTATAACAGAGGTCAGAACAGTGGGCCAATTCTGGTTTGAATTTGCACCAATATGCATCAGAATTTGTGGTTTATCACATGCCAAATAAAATACAGCTAAAGAAGGGAGAAAGTGATAGCAATGATTAGCTATATCCCAGGTCTAGTTCCCTCAACCCCATGGAGAGGTTGTGCTACAGGATCCCTGAGGTGCTCTCTCAATGAATCATGGAGTGATGTTCTGCAGGGAGTATGGTCCATAAATCTAAGCTAGTATGTGGATTGGCCTGACTATAGCCCCATGCACCTCCAACCCATCCAGATTACCTTTGTTCCTTGCAGAAATAATCCACACAGTATCAGCAGGGCTAGGAGGCTGTTTTTGGGCATGGATGGAAGATTCCCAAGACCATTTCCACTACTTGGTGACCAATGGCAACACGACAGCTGAGGCAGGTGTGCTACCACTTCTGGACAGGGTTCCCCAATTAACTATGTAGAAGGAGACCCCTTTCTGCATAGCTGACCAGTGACCCATGAGATCTGGCCATGTGTTTCCTGTAGATCCTAGGCCTCTACTCTTTCCCAGGCTACATCCTATTCCCTGTATGCAGCTTACAAAAGGAGCATGTTGTACAAAATAGGGTGAGTAAAGCCATGACTGTTTGTGAGAGTTTGCTCTTCTCCCATGTTTGTTTACACAGAAGGAGAGCATATGGACCACAATGACTAACAGCCCATGTGGGATTAAGGGCCGAGTAAACCTCTATCACTGACACAAGAACTGGATTTATTCTGGGATGAATCAGTGCCAATGTATTATTCCCCCTTTGTGGATAATTGTCTGTTTCTGTCTTCTTCACCCCTTACCAAAATAATTCTGATTGCTACTAGCTAGCTAACAAGTGCCAAATCTATCATCTGTGTAGCACATGTACAGTACAGAATTTCTGAGTGCCTTTGTGGATGCACATGCAGTTCATGCCAGTAATTTATGATTGGACTAGAAGGTTATATTAGAGAAAATGCATGGTATAGTTGGGAAACTTTTTTATCACTTTTACTGCTGTGTCTTGTCTTCTTTTTATGTTCAGGTGTCTTTTTTTCATGGAAGGGTAATGGGAGCTGACTGGTGATTACCTCATACAATCATTTCTGGAGTAAATTATTTGGCTGCTAAATCAGCTGGCCAGCACTTTTTGTGTACTAAGCAAGACAAGGTACTGTAAAGGGAGTTAAGTTGCCCTTTCAGAATGATTGCTGCCATTGGATACATGGGCTTTGTGCTTCAGCCAGCCAGCCAGCCAGCAGAATGATTCGTGTGAGGACCCCTTTAAGAAAAAGAAGGAAGGAATATTGGGTATCAAGGACATTCAAACGATTTTTAAGTATTTGAAAAGGAGAAGACAAATGCAAGTGAATTCCTTGACAATACAAGGGAGAAACTTAATGATATCAATTGTAATAATAAGAATCTCAATTTCCCATTTAAATTTGTTTGACACTGTTTCTAGAACTAAAAGGGAATTTTTTAAAGCCATCTCCAGATTCACAACAGCATAAAAGCATGTACAATCACACTGTAAAACTTCCTCACCATTGCAAAAATACACACAAAAACATGTGATAAAGCAGTTTCATCATAGCAAAGCTGCACATAAATTTAGAAATAGGGAAATTCTGAAGACACAGAATCTGTTTTTTTTTTTGATGAGGCAAGCAGATCTCAGTCCCTTTCCATTAAAAAAATAATAATGTCAGGGAGCAGCTTTGTGTTGCCACCAGCAGTGTAGTGGCAGATATATTTCCTAGAAGCCCTTGAGAATGACTGCTAAGGAAACACTGAGGCACAAGCCCCTGAAACAATAACAGAAGAACTAAGGGCCAGATATTCACTGCTGATCTCAGACAGTAGAATGGAACCAGATTTTGGCTATAAATTGCCAGCTGTGAAATCCCCAGTGGGGATACTAAATATTAGATTTAAAATGTATGTTGAATATCATAATCAGTATGATGATTCTCTTATATAGTCAAAAATTGTAAAATTAAATTGTATAATTTAAATTGCAACCTTCCAAAATCGTGGTGCATGGGAACATCATGTATTATTTATGTTCTAATAGTGTGGGCCAGATTATGTATGGTCTTTGTGTGAGGCTTGAGCATGCAAAGAAAGGAGGAACATTCAAGGAACCTCTCACTTGTTTGTGCCATCCATGCAAGGGCTAGTCACAACAGGAGACTTTGTGCTCTGTAGAGCTCTACTTCTTCTAGCTTCTGCAAAGGAGATAGATGGGACACACAGTAGAGGGGGCCAAGGGTCTGCTCCTCACCACTAGTTAAGATAGCACGCTATCTAGGGAGGAGAGCACATGTTATATATATCCTCTTTAAGTGCACAGAACCTGCCTAGATGCCTGGGAGTTCCTTGGGAAGCAGAATGCCACCCTATTTTCCTAAGGGGGTGCACCTTAGCATTGTTCCTAATACCGGTCTGTACTTTAAAGCCATACTGTAGCTCTAAATATGGAGTTATCACATTCCTTTTGCCTTGCAATTAAGGTACATGAATATATACATGTGCATAACTGAAAAGAGTTAGAACAGAGCTCTAAATTTAGCGGTTGTGCACTTGGGATTTCAAAGCTGCTTCAAGTGCTATTAGTACTTTTGGCAGCTCAGATTTATGATAGTGACATGACGGTTGCTGTGGAACTCTGTTATTGTCTGGACATCTTTGCCTGTGAACTCTGTCTTGGTTTCTTATCAGCCCTGGCATTCAGCTACAGATCAAGTTTTGGTTTCAGTATTGCAATCATAATGCCACACAAATTGTAAAAGCACCATAGAGAGCTGTATTTCATAGCCTAGGATTTTGCACCATTCCAAACTCAACATTACAAATCAGTGTAGCATGTGACTACTGCTGGAAGAAGGCAGCACAGCTGGCAGTTGTGTGGATGAGCAAGCACAATGAATGAAAACATTATTTAAACACTGGTTGGGGAGAGAGAAAAATATGCAAATAATTTCTTTGGCACTGTTTATTTATTTATTTTGGCACTTGCCCCATTGTTTATCATCATGATAGTTTTTGACAGACTATGTATTGTGGTTACTTTGTATTTCAACTGTTATTATCTATGAGTGTGTGTGAATTATGATGTGAAGGATTCCTTTGAAACTACTAACAGTAAGTGGTTTGTAAACTTGATATTTGCGCAGTTCATCATATCATATTACATCTTGTTTAAGATAAATCTTATCATTTCTGAAAAGATGGATATAATAGATAAAAAAGATATAATAGACCATACCATACCATCATTTGTGGCAACAATGATGTCTTTTCTGGAGTTGCCCTGGGACACAGGGACCACTCTATGGCAGTAATTGTGGCTTGTTTTATACAAGGATCATCAGATAGTTCAATGCATGAGCTCGGAAAAGGTTTTCTGAAAGTCTGGCTAGCAGTCAGCTTGCTCATATACAGGGTTGTAGGCAAACAAAAAGCCCATTTCATTTCCTTATCCTTTGTACTTTTCCTCCCTCACCTACATTTTACCTCTTGTAATCATGACAGCTGCTTGAAAACACCTAATTAAGAAGAGGCAGTGTGATCCCAATTGCTACTACAACATGGTCCTGTATGCCGCTGTGTGCCACTGCCAATTCCACATTACCCCACCATTACATCACCTTATTTGGTGAGAAGTTTAACACTTAGTATTAAACATCCCCTCATACAAATGATGTCTCACATGTTTATGGAAGCCTTAGTTGCATATGGCCAGACCCAACTCAAACTATTCTCAAACTAGCATTCTACTAAGGCATATGTTGTAGGTGGAAGACACCTCTGTGTACATGGCAGGGTCAGCCAAACTTAGACATGATTTTCCACAGAGCCTCATGATTGACAGAGTTGAAGGCTTTGGTTAGATAGATAAAGGCCAGCTATAGCTCCTGGTGTTGTTCTTGACATATTTCCTAGATCTGCCTGGCTGTGAAAATCACAGCCTCGTGATGGTGTGAAGCTGTACTGGGACTATGGAAGTACTGCAAGAGTGAGCAGGTGATTCAGTAAGATTCTAGCAAGAATCTTCCCAGCGAGGGAAAGGAGGGTAATGTCACGATAATTTCCACAGTTGTCCCTGTTCCCCTTTTTGAAAATGGTGATGATATTACATTATTTAAGTCAGCAGAGATGTCTTTGGTGCGCCAGATTTTGAGGAGCAGCAAGTGAAGTTTCTTAGTCAGTGGTTCTGCCCCACTTTCAGTACTTCAGCTGGTATGCCATCAGGACCTAGTGCTTTATTGTTCTTCATTTGTTTAATTGCTTTGCAGACCTCCTCAGGTGTTGGCCGTTTGGCAAGAGTTTCCCAAATTGGGTGCTGAGGGATGGAGTCAATGGTGTTGTCAGTCACAGTCGATTCTCAATTTAGAAGCTTTTGGTGTTTTTTCCAGTGCTCTTTGATGGATTTACTATCTTTAAGAAGAGTATTACCATCTTCGGATCTCAGAGGTGTGAGGCCACATGAGCTTGGTCTGAACAGGCTCTTTATCTCACAAAACCAGCTCCACATATAATGTCTGTCAGGGAATGTTTGGATTTCTTTTGCTTTGTCCTCCCACCATTTGTTTTTGATTTCTTGGATCCTCCTTTGAACTTCAGCTTTGAGCTGATGGAAAGAGCTCTGCTTCTGACTGGATAGTGCTTGGTTTTGCCAGTCGCAGAAAACTTTTCTCTTCTGGTCCAAAAGGGCTGTAATCTTAATGTTGTTGTTGTCAAACCAGTCCTGATGGTGGCTGGTAGCAAGGCCAATGGATTCCTCGCAGACCTCATGGATGGTCTGTTTTAGGGCTTCCCAGTCTTCTTCGACAATTGTGTTGTCATTTCCAGGTGCACATAGGGTCAGTTTTTCACTGAGGAGTATTTGGAAGTTCTCGTGGTACAGCGAGGATTGAAATCTTTGGATGTTGTATTGCCATCTGTATGATTTGGATTGCTTTTTATGTTTTGATGCAATCCTGATAGTCATCTCTTAGATCCTGTGTTCTTACAATAACATAGTCTAGGAGGTGCCAATGTTTTGAGCTGGGGTGTTGCCAAGTTGTTTTGTACTTGTTGCTTTGCGTGAAGATTGTGTTTATGATCACAAAGTTGTGCTCTGCACATTTGCTGAGTAGAACGATGCCATTGGAATTGTCTTGCCTACTCCTTCCTTCCCAATGGTGCTACTCCATACATTAGAATCTTGGCCAACTCTTGCGTTAGAGTCCCCTAAGAGGATTACTGTATCTGTTTTTGGAATGGATGGAATGGAGCTATATCTGGCCTTTATCTATCTAACCAAAGCCTTCAACTCTGTCAATCATGAGGCTCTGTGGATGGAATGGAAGAGTTGGTGCATAAGCACAGATGATAGTTGCAAATTGTTGACCAATTGGATGCAGAGGGGCATAAGGCACTTGTTGATGCCGATGGGGAGCTCAGTCAGGCGGTTGACTAGAAGGTTTTTGATTGCAAAGCCAACACTGTGTACTCACCTGTTGCTTACTGGTTTTCCTTTCCAAAAGAAAGCGTAACCACTGCCCTCTTCCCCTCAAGTGACCTTCATCTGCACGTCTTGTTTCTCTGAGAGCAGCAATGTCGATGTTGTACTTCGAGAGGTCTTGGGCAACAACTGCTGTTCTGCATTTGGGTCTTTCACTTTTTGATTCGTCCAGTAGGGTCTGGACATTCCAAGTTTCAAGAAACATTTTTGTTTTCAACTGCATTGGGAGTGATCCCTCTGGACATGGTTATCCAGTCAAGTATGGTGGGATAGCCTATGTTTGGGGCACCTTTTCTAGCCCCTTTTCCATATGAGGTGAGCAGAGGCATTTCTGCTGCCAAAAATGCCCCCCTATCACCATCCAGGGGAGTTTCAGTGGGCGTTCTCTTGGAGGAGAAGGTTTTTGTATTTTGTGTATTGTGTTTTGTAGTTATATGTGTGGAGGCTGGTAGGGGCAGTGTGCTGAGAGAGAAGCTGAGCCCTGATTAGGGGGCGGGGTTTCTCTGCTTAGGGGTCCTATAAAGGTAGCCAGCCAGTCAGGCAGTGGCATAGACAGCTGCCGCGGCACAGGAACCAGCAAACAGAGTTGTAAACAGGGGAGTTTCAGTGGTAGTTTGCAAGGGGAGTTTGTGGGGGAGACTAAGAGATCTAGGCAGAGGAATAGACAGGCTAGTGAAGGGTGTTCTGGTGCCCACTGTCGGGTTGTTTTGCTGTGGGTGGTGGTGGTTTGGTTTGTGTTTCCTGGACTAACAGGTTTTAGGTGGGAAGGCTATGACCGATACAGAGGCAGCAGTGGAAGACCCAATGAAGATGACTGGATGTGGAAGCTGTGGCATGTACATGATCCTGGAGGGGGTACCTGATAAGAGTTTTGTGTGCATGAAGTGCTACCTAATAGAGCTGATGGAAGAAAAAATCCAAGGATTGGAGATGCAGGTGGAAACTCTGGTTGAGTTTAGAAGGGGGTTCGAGCAGATGATGGAGCAAAGACATTAGGAGGCTGAAGGGAAAAGCTCAGACTTGCAGATGGAAGCAGGACCAAAGAATTCTGAGGAGAGACTGCTGGGTGAGGAAAGTGGACAGTGGAAGCATGTGACTAAGAGAACCAGGCAGAGGAAAAGACGGGCTAGTGAAGGAGAAATAGAGCTCAGGAACAGGTTTGTGGAGTTGGAAAATGAAGAAGGGGCACAGCAGGTGGTCGCTGAAGATGAGAGGTCAAGGAAGAAGAGAAGAGCAGCTAGTCCTATAGGAAGAGGGGAAGAGTCAATGGAGATAACATCACCAAATATGAGCCCCAGGAGGATATGGGATGGGTTGCAGAGGATTGCAAGGCTGAATAGGAATGGAGAGGACTTGCAGCCAGAGGGAACAGGGGATAGACCAGAGAATTGCACCATCACCAGGAAAAGGCAGGTCTACGTGACTGAGGACTCCTTACTGAGAAGAATAGACAGGCCTGTAACTAGAGCTGATCTAGAGAACAGAAGGGTGTGTTGTCTGCTGGGTGCTAAGATACGGGATGTGAACCTGAGGCTGAAAAGGATCCTGATGGGAGCAGGAAAGAATCCGCTGATTGTCCTTCATGCGGGAACAAATGATACAGCTAGATTCTCGCTGGAACTTATCAAGGGAGACTATGCCAGGCTGGGGAAGACGCTTAAGGAAATCGAGGCTCAGGTGATCTTCAGTGGGATTCTGCCTGTTCCTAGAGAAGGGCAACAAAGGTGTGACAAGATTATGGTGATAAACAGATGGCTCAGGCAGTGGTGCTATAAGGAGGGCTTTGGGATGTACGGCCACTGGGAAGCATTCATGGACAGAGGACTGTTCTTTTGGGATGGACTTCACCTGAGTAAGGAGGGAAATAGACTTCTAGGATGGAGGCTGGCACAACTGATTAAGAGAGCTTTAAACTAGGAATTTGGGGGACATGGTGGGGAGATGTCCAGGTAATCTCCACACTGGAATTTAACATTGAGAGGGAAGAAAACAAAGTAAGAAAGGATACAGCCTTGGGTAGGAGAATGGACATAAGGCGGAAGGGTAGTGTAGATACCAGTCTAATAAGTGATTCTGGTGGTAGAATGTCTGTGCCTAATAGGGTAAAGAATGTGAGTGAAGCCAAACGGCAAAAATTAAGATGTTTGTACACTAATGTGAGGAGCCTAGGTAACAAAATGGAGGAACTAGAGTTACTGGTGCAGGAAGTGAAACTGGATATTATAGTGATAACAGAAACATGGTAGAATAGTAGTCATGACTGGAATACAGATATTTGAAGGCTATGTGCTGTTTAGGAAAGACAGAAATAAAGGCAAAGGTGGTGGAGTAGCATTGTATATCAATGATGAGGTTAACTGTAAAGAAATAAGACGTGATGGAATAGATAAGACAGAGTCTGTCTGGGCAAAAATCATATTGGGAAAGAAAGCTACTAGAGCCTCCCCCAGGATAGTTCTTGGGGTGTGCTACAGACCGCCGGAATCCGATTAAGATATGGATAGAGACCTCTTTAATGTTTTTAATGAAGTAAACACTAATTGGAATTCTGTGATCATGGGAGACTTTAACTTCCCAGATATAAACTGGAGGACAAGTGCTAGTAATAATAATAGGGCTCAGATTTTCCTGGATGTGATAGGTGATGGATTCCTTCACCAAGTAGTTGAAGAACCAACAAGAGGGGATTCCATTTTAGATTTGGTTTTGGTGAGTAGTGAGGACCTCATAAAAGAAATGATTGTATGGGACAACCTTGGTTTGAGCTAATTCAGTTTAAACTAGATGGAAGGATAAACAAAAATAGATCTGTGACTAGGGTTTTTAATTTCAAAAGGGCTAACTTTAAAGAATTAAGGAAATTAGTTAGGGAAGTGAATTGGACTGAGGAACTTGGCGGAGGAGGCCTGGAATTACTTCAAGTCAAGGTTGCAGAAACTATCAGAAGCCTGCATCCCAAGAAAGGGGAAAAAACTCACAGACAGGATTTGTAGACCATGCTGGATGAGCAAGCATCTCAGAGAGGTGATTAAGAAAAAGCAGAAAGCCTACAAGGAGTAGAAGATGGGAGTGATCAGCAAGAAAAGCTACCTTATTGAGGTCAGAACATGTAGGGATAAAGTGAGAAAGGCCAAAAGTCATGTAGAGTTGGACCTTGCAAAGGAAATTAAAACCAATAGTAAAAGGTTGTATAGCCATATAAATAAGAAGAAAACAAAGAAAGAAGAAATGGGACTGCTAAACACTGAGGATGGAGTGGAGGTTAAGGATAATTTAGGCATGGCCCAATATCTAAACAAATACTTTGTCTCAGTCTTTAATAAGGCTAATGAGGAGCTTAGGGATAATGGTCGGATTAGAAATGGGAATGAGGATATGGAGGTAGATACTACCACATCCAAGGTAGAAGCCAAACTCGAACAGCTTGATGGGACTAAATCGGGGGCCCCAGATAATCTTCATCCAAGAATATTAAAGTAATTGGCACATGAAATTGCAAGAATTTTTAATGAATCTGTAAACTCAGGGGTTCTACTGTACAACTGGAGAATTGCTAACATAGTTCCTATTTTTAAGAAAGGAAAAAAAAGTGATCCGAGTAACTATAGGCCTGTTAGTTTGACATCTGTAGTATGCAAAGTCTTGGAAAAAATTTTGAAGGAGAAAGTAGTTAAGGACATTGAGGTCAATGGTAATTGGGACAAAATACAAAATGGTTTTAAAATAGGTAATAATTGGAGATATACCAATCTCCTAGAACTGGAAGGGACCTTGGAAGGTCATTGAGTCCAGCCCCCTGCCTTCACTAGGCAGGACTAATTTTTGCCCCAGATCCCTAAGTGGCCTCCTCAAGGATTGAACTCACAGCCCTGGGTTTAGCAGGCCAATGCTCAAACCACTGAGCTATCCCTCCCCCCTTTAGAACAGGTAGATCGTACCAAACCAACCTGATCTCCTTCTTTGAGAAGGTAACAGATTTTTTAGACAAAGGAAATGCAGTGGATCTAATATACCTTGATTTCAGTATGGCATTTGATACGGTTCCACATGGGGAATTATTAGCTAAATTGGAAAGGATGGGGATCAATATGAAAATCGAAAGGTGGATAAGGAACTGGTTAAAGGGGAGATTACAACGGGTATTACTGAAAGGTGAACTGTTAGGCTGGAGGGAGGTTACTAGTGGAGTTCCTCAGGAATCGGTTTTGGGACCAATCTTATTTAATCTTTTTATGACTGACCTTGGCACAAAAAGTGGGAATGTGCTAATAAAGTTTGCGGATGACACAAAGCTGGGAGGTACTGCCAATACAGAGAAGGACTGGGATATCATACAGGAAGATCTGGATGTAATAGTAATATGATGAAATGTAATCGTGAAAAGTGCAAGGTCATGCATTTAGGGATTAATAACAAGAACTATTGTTATAAGCTGGGGAGGCATCAGTTGGAAGTAACAGAGGAGGAGAAGGACCTCGGAGTATTGGTTGATCACAGGATGACTATGAGCCACCAATGTGATATGGCTGTGAAAAAAGCTAATGCGGTCTTGGGATGCATCAGGCGAGGTATTTCCAGTAGAGATAAGGAGGTGTTAGTACCATTATACAAGGCACTGGTGAGACCTCATCTGGAATACTGTGTGGAGTTCTGGTTTCTCATGTTCAAGAAGGATGAATTCAAACTGGAACAGGTACAGAGAAGGGCTACTGGGATGATCCGAGTAATATGAAAGGAGACTCAAAGAGCTTGGCTTGTTTAGCCTAATCAAAAGAAGGCTGACAGGAGATATGATTGCTCTCTATAAATATATCAGAGGGATAAATATCAGGGAGGGAGGGGAATTATTTAAGCTTAGTACCAATGTGGACACAAGAACAAATGGATATAAACTGGACACTACAAAGTTTAGACTTGAAATTAGACGAATGTTTCTAACCATTAGAGGAGTGAAGTTCTGGAACAGCCTTCCAAGGGGAGTAGTGGGGGCAAAAGACATATCTGGCTTCAAGACTAAGCTTGGTAAGTTTATGGATGGGATGGTATGATGGGATAGCCTAATTTTGGCAATTAATTGATCTTTGATTATTAGCAGATAAAGATGCCCTATGGTCTGTGATGAGATGTTAGATGGGGTGGGATGTGAGTTACTACAGAGAATTCTTTCCTGGGTGTCTGGCTGGTGAATCTTGCCCACATGCTCAGGGTTTAACTGATGGCCATATTTGGGGTTGTGAAGGAATTTTCCTCCAGGGTTGATTGGCAGAGGCCCTTGAGGTTTTTCGCCCTCCTTTGCAGCATGGGGCATGGGTCACTTGCTGGAGGATTCTCTGCACCTTGAGGTTTTTAAACCACAATTTGAGGACTTCAATAACTCAGACATAGGTTAGGGGTTTGTTATAGGACTGGGTGGGTGAGATTCTGTGGCCTGCGTTATGCAGGAGGTCAGACTAGATGATCATAATGGTCCCTTCTGACCTTAAAGTCTATGACAACTATCTTGTGGACACCGCCTGCTTGTGGTTTTGTGACTAGGGACTCCTGGGGATCACTTCATCTATCCCCGTTGCCACTTGCCCATCGTTGCAGGACTTTTATGAGTAGGTATGGGGAAAAGTTCTTCCTGCGCATGAGTTGTTGAATGTGGTGGAGCTGATGCGCGCTAGCAGCTACACAAATCTTGGCGGAAGAGGCACCTGTGTCCAGTGGCAAGGAGGTCCAAGATGACCAGGGGTTTCTCCTCTGTTGCAGTCTTCATGCATCTTCACAGCCATTGATAGGTCATCCTGCTTCATCTGCCTGTTCTGCCATTGAGGTCTTATACTAGGTTGTGTTGTGCTGGGCTGCACTTTGTCTAGTACCTCGCCTTCGACCTTACCGCCATGGGTGACCTATCAGGAGTACAGGACTACAGATGGCATCACTCTTAGGGTCTTAAGTATATGCAAGATTCTCCACCATGTCAAGGTGGCAGCCCAAGGAGAAGATCCCAAGCATACACATTCATTAACCCTATTTCTATTCTATATCCTTTATATAACATGCTTTATATAACATAACCTAACATGCTTCTGCTACTTCTTTGCTCTTTTAGTTTTCTTCTAATCTTTTCCTGGTTCTCCTTCTCCTGCTCCTAACTGGACTGACTTTTGCCTGCTTGCTCTCTGTCTTGTATACAATTTTGGCCTGTTCTGATTGGCTTGTTTTCCAATCCTAGCATTAGCATATCTATCCTCCAATCACCTTTAATCCCTCTCCGAATGGTCCATACTTATAGACAAATCACAACTGCTAAATCTAACTGTCAATCAAAGCTGTTACACAAGATGTTTAGTATTATAGGATGTTTACCACCATGGGATGTTGACTCTCACCTAGTTTTGGGCTATGTCTGACTGACCCTTCTCTGCAGTATTGGAGTATAGTCGAAACAATAATTAAGAATAAAATTGTCAGATACATAGAAAAACATAAACTGTTGAGTAATAGTCAACATGGTTTCTGTAAAGGGAAATCGTGTCTTACTAATCTATTAGAGTTCTTTGAAGGGGTCAACAAACATGTGGACAAGGGGGATCCGGTGGACATAGTGTACTTAGATTTCCAGAAAGCCTTTGACAAGGTCCCTCACCAAAGGCTCTTATGTAAATTAAGCTGTCATGGGATAAAAGGGAAGGTCCTTTCATGGATTGAGAACTGGTTAAAGGACAGGGAACAAAGTGTAGGAATTAATGGTAAATTCTCAGAATGGAGAGGGGTAACTAGTGGTGTTCCCCAAGGGTCAGTCCTAGGACTAATCCTATTCAATTTATTCATAAATGATCTGGAGAAAGGGGTAAACAGTGAAGTGGCAAAGTTTGCAGATGATACTAAACTGCTCAAGATAGTTAAGACCAAAACAGATTGTGAAGAACTTCAAAAAGATCTCATAAAACTAAGTGATTGGGCAACAAAATGGCAAATGAAATTTAATGTGGATAAATGTAAAGTAATGCACATTGGCAAAAATAACCCCAACTATACATACAACATGATGGGGGCTAATTTAGCTACAATGAGTCAGGAAAAAGATCTTGGAGTCATCGTGGATAGTTCTCTGAAGATGTCCAGGCAGTGTGCAGAGGCGGTCAAAAAAGCAAACAGGATGTTAGGAATCATTAAAAAGGGGATAGAGAATAAGACTGAGAATATATTATTGCCTTTATATAAATCCATGGTACGCCCACATCTCGAATACTGTGTACAGACGTGGTCTCCTCACCTCAAATAAGATATTCTAGCACTAGAAAAGGTTCAGAAAAGGGCAACTAAAATGATTAGGGGTTTGGAGAGGGTCCCATACGAGGAAGGATTAAAGAGGCTAGGACTCTTCAGCTTGGAAAAGAGAATACTAAGGGGGGATATGATAGAGGTATATAAAATCAAGAGTGATGTTGAGAAAGTGGATAAGGAAAAGTTATTTACTTATTCCCATAATACAAGAACTAGGGGTCACGAAATGAAATTAATAGGCAGCAGGTTTAAAACAAATAAAAGGAAGTTCTTCTTCACGCAGCGCACAGTCAACTTGTGGAACTCCTTACCTGAGGATGTTGTGAAGGCTAGGACTATAACACTGTTTAAAAGGGAACTGGATAAATTCATGGTGGCTAAGTCCATAAATGGCTATTAGCCAGAATGGGTAAGAATGGTGTCCCTAGCCTCTGTTCGTCAGAGGATGGAGATGGATGGCAGGAGAGAGATCACTTGATCATTGCCTGTTAGGTTCACTCCCTCTGGGGCACCTGGCATTGGCCACTGTCGGTAGACAGATACTGGGCTAGATGGACCTTTGGTCTGACCCGGTACGGCCGTTCTTATGTTCTTAGTGACCTTTATTTAACCTCAGTCCACATTCTGCCTACCAACACACTAGCCATAGGCTAAACTGCTTGAAACTGCCAATTCACTGTCCTTGGCTGTGTGCCGACATTGTACACACTCTTAAATTACCAAACATTTAAACTGTAAACCATCACCATATTTCTTTAGTATATGCTTAATTGTTAACTTATGCACCTTAATGTTATGGTCTACTGCTGCCACCCCATTTCTTACCATCTGAATTAATTTGATTTTGTTTTTCCCCCTATTTGTAGTTAATGGTGGCAAAGCAATGTTCTCAATGCTTTGCGTAAGAAATAAAATAGGGCAGTTCAAAATCCTTCATATCAGTATCAGGTTCAGGTTGTCAGGACATGATTGCAACAAGGGACAATACCAATCTCCATGCAGGCAACAATGTCAATAGGGAATTATTAACAATTAGTACAATTTCAGCTCCTACAATGTGATTGCTAGGGATGAATTGGATATGAACACACCCATTACAAAGAGCAAGCAGAATTTAATAATGTACAATGAGAGCATGATGTAGCCCATAGAAAAATATAGCCTCATAGTAACTTAAGTGAAAAATAACAGATGGTACCAATTGAAATTTCTGGTGGTGGATGGTAAGCACCACAGACCTCTCTTGGGGAATGCAGCCATACAAACGGTGGATCTGATTACAGTGAACCATCAGAATTTTATAGCTGCATTACAAGAAGCAAGAGGGGGAGTCCCATGGATAATGGGGACAATTTGAAAAGCATATGGGGATGTTTTCAAAGGTGATGTCTGCTTCTTAGGAAAGCTGGACTGGAGTAGATCCTACAATGGAACCTGTGTGTTTACAAGGAAGGAAAATTACAGAGCACTACATATTCCAGTATGCAAAGAGCTTGAAAGTCTGCAGTGCACAGGTATCATAGCAACTGTAGAGGCCCATACAGGTTGGGTAACCAGCATGGAAGTGGTAAAGAAGCGATCTGGCAAATTACACATCTGCATTGACGCAAAGCCACTGAACAGGGCATTAAAAAGGTGTCACTATCCCATAACTGATCACATCTTACCAGAACTTTCCAAAGCAAAAATGTTTACAGTCTGTAATATGAGGAACAGGTTTCGGCATATAAGCTAGATAAAGACTCCAGCATACTGACAACCTTTGCAACAGTATTTAGAAGTTAAAGATGGCTGCACATGCCAATGGACATAAGCCCAGCACCAAAGATGTTCCAGAGAAGACTCACACAAATGCTGGAAGGGCTGCCTGGAGCGTAAATGATGGCCAATAGTATTCTCATTGTAGACAAAGGGAACAATGATACAGAAGCTGAATAAGACCATTACACAAAACTACAAGTTTTAATACAGCACTACAGGGACATAAAACTCAACTCACAACAAATACGACTCAAGCAGTACGAGATGAAATATATTGGACATCTGCTACCAACAGAGGGACTGAAAGCAGATCCCAACAGGATCTAGGCACTCAGAGACATACCAACTCCAGTAGATGTAAAAGGGATAAAGCGCTTCATAGGAATGATACATTTTCTATCTAAGTTCTGTCCACACCTGGCTGCAGAAATGGAATCCATATGTCAGTTCACAAGGCAGGATGTTGGGTGCAACTAGGCAGGTCTTCTACAGAAAATATGTAATATGCTGAAACAAATGATAACAGATGCTCCTATCCTGAAGTACTTACCAGCCAGGAAAGCCACTGACACGCCAGTGTGGTGCAAACTGATTAAATTATATCTATGTGTGAAATAGCTACATCAAGGATTACTGGTAGATTGGTAAAGCTTTGTAGAATATGGGTCCTACCTTGAACTGTTTAAATATTACACTGAAAAACCCCACGTCATTCATATTTTGAGAATGGTTCTGTAGCTATGATACTATAAGACTTTATTCAAAAGGAACAAGGGAGATCTCAAGTACCATCTTGTCATAGAGAAGGAATACTGAATAAATTTATTCCTAAAAGGAATTTTTCATATATATTTATTAGGTGTTCACATATTTTTAAACAACGATATGTAAAATCAAAGAGAAACCTTTTATTTACTTATTGACATATCAATCATTTCTAGCATACAATTCGAATGCTCACAGTAAAATTACTATGTAAACATTCTTGCATTGCTAGTACACAATGGTAAGCCTCCAAATGACCTCAAACTGATTTACGAGACAGATATAGATTATAAATGATCTCCTAATTTCTTATCTCATATTAACAAAATCTAATGGCATATTCTCCAATAGGTTTTATACCTCCATGATGTGTGGTAGCCAATAGCATCTGATATATTCCTTACCCTTGACAGAAAATAGAGGAAGTCTATGTTCCTAACATAGACAAAACACTAAAAATGAGCAAGAGAGCAGATTATCGTTTCAAGTCAAATTTTGTGAAATTTTAATTTTTTTAATTTACTTTTTTTGTAATATACATTTTCAAATATATATATATTGGATATGTTACATGGGTAGATGAGTGAAATATTTTCTTGGAATTTGCTTCTGCTTATCTAAATCTAAAACTAACACATTTTGCTGAATTCCAGTCTGTTATGCAATTTTTGGATCATCTCTACAAAACTCTTTGAACTGTTTCCAGACAGCAGCTAACCTAATTGGCTATCAGAGCTGGCAAATTAACATACTGTCCAGGTTTGAAGATTGTTGAGCTCTACTGCTGTGGATTCTGAAACTACAATGCATGTAGAATAGATCTTCATTCACAACAACTTGTCTGTCCTCAGGTTACATTTTCTAAGAAATGATATAGCACTAAAGTGCTCTATCTTTTCATGTGAGCGTACCACTTTCATTGACTATGAAATTGCAGCACTATTAACTATAGTACACAACCTATAGCTAAAGCAAGCATGTGTATCAGATGACTGAAAGGTAGATAATGCAACATTGACTTTTTAAAAGGGCTCCAGAGGCAACCCTGGCAATTACAAGCCAGTGAGACTAACTTCAGTACCGGTCAAATTGGCAGAAACTGTGGGAAAACAAAAACAGAACTATCACACACATAGATAAATCATGATAAACATCAACTCAGATTTGGTAAAGGGAGTTTGCCAATATATTTGAATTCTTTGCCAATATATTTGAATTCTTTGAGGATGTCAATAAGCATGTGGATAGTGGTGGTCAAGCTGACATAGTGTACTTGGACTTTCAGAAAGCCTTTGACAAGGTCCATCATCAAAGAATCTTAAGGAAACTAAATAGCTATGGGATAACAAGGAAGGTCCTATCATGGATCAGTAAATGGTTAAACTGTAGGAAAGAAAGGGTAGGAATAAATGGTCAGTTTTCACAAATCAGAGATAAATCACAGGTCCCCCAAGGATCTATATTGGGACTTGGGCTGTTCAACATATTCATTAAGAATCAGGAAAAGAGAGTGAACAAGAAGCTCCAGATGTGGCCTAATCAGTGCCTAATAGAGGGGAATAATCACTTCCCACGATCTGCTGGCCATGCTCATATTAATCAGCCCAATATGCCATTAGACTTTTTGGCAACAAGGGCACACTGCTGACTCATATCCCGTTTCTCATCCAGTGTAATCCCCAGGTCCTTTTCTGCAGAACTGCTGCTTAGCCAGTTGGTCCCCAGCCTATAGTGGTGCATGGGATTCTTCTGTCCTAAGTGAAGGACTCTGTACTTGTCCTTGTTGAACCTCATCAGATTTCTTTTGGCCCAATCCTCCAATTTGTCTAGGTCACTCCGGACCCTATGCCTACCCTCCAGCATATCTATCTTTCCCCCGCATCTTAGTGTCATCTGCAAACTTGCTGAGGGTGCAATTCATCCTATCATCCAGATCATTAATAAAGATGTTGAACAAAAGCGGCCCCAGGAGCGACCTCTGGGGCACTCCACTTGATAGCGGCTGCCAACTAGACATCGAGCCATTGATCACTACCCGTTGAGCCTGACAATCTAGCTAGCTTTCTATCCACCTTATAGTCCATTCATCCAATCCATACTTTTTTAACTTGCTGGCAAGAATACCGTGGGAGACTGTATCAAAAGCTTTACTAAAGTCAAGATATATCATGTCCACCCCTTTCCCCATATCCACAGAGCCAGTTATAGCATCATAGAAGGCAATCAGGTTGGTCAGGCATGACTTACCCTTGGTGAATCCATGTTGACTGTTCTTGATCACCTTCCTCTCCTCCAAGTGCTTCAAAATGGTTTCCTTGAGGACCTGCTCCATGATTTTTCCAGGGACTGAGGTGAGGCTGACCAGTCTGTAGTTTCCCAGGTTCTCTTTCTTCCCTTTTTTAAAATATGGACACTATATTTGCCTTTTTCCAATCATCCGGGACCTCCCCTGATCGCCCCGAGTTTTCAGAGATAAAGGCAATCACATCAGCCAATTCTCTCAGCATTTTTCAGATGCATTAGATCTGGACCAATGGACTTGTTCATGCCCAGCTTTTCTAAATAGTCTTTAATCTGTTCTTTCACCACTGAGGGTGGCTCACCTCCTCCCCATACTGTGTTGCCCAGGACAGCAGTCTGGGACCTGACCTTGTCTGTGAAGACCGAGGCAAAAAAAGCATTGAGTACTTCAGCTTTTTCCATATCTTCTGTCAGTAGGGTTGCCTCCCTCATTCTGTAAGGGGCCCACACTTTCCCTGACCCTTTTCTTGTTGCTAACATAACTGTAGAAACCCTTCTTGTTACCCTTCACATCCCCTGCTATCTGCAACTCCAGTTGTGGTTTGGTCTTCCTGATTACACCCCTGCATGCTCGAGCAATATTTTTATACTCCTCCCTAGTTATCTGATCAAGTTGTTAAGGGCTGTTATAAAGAGGACAGTGACAAATTGAACTTCATGTCCACTGAAGGTAAAACAAGAAGTAATGGGTTTAATCTGCAGCAAGGGAGATTTAGGCTAAATATTAGGAAAAACTTCCTAACTATAAGGGTAGTTAAGCTATGGAATAGGCTTCCAAGGGAGGTTGTGGAATCTCCATCACTAGAGATTTTTAAGAATAGGTTGGACAAACACCTGTCAGGGATAGTCTAGGTTTACTTGGTCCAGCACAGGGGGCTGGACTTGATGACCTCTTGAGGTCTCTTCCAGTAATAGATTTCTATGATTCTAAGTAGTCTGGAAAATTGGGTCCTAGACATCTCAAATTGGGTACCCACAATTAGTGAATATTGTGCCTAAGTTCCCCATCTGTAAAATGGGGGTGATACCACCTCTTCTGCTCACAGGATTTTGTGAAGATAAATTAATTAATGTTGTGAAAAACCCAAATACTCTAGTGGTTTGCACAGAGAAAAGTGCATAAGGAAATTAATAATTCTGTCTTTATAGTAGAGTTTGAATACTGTGCTGTAAATAAGGCCTACTGCCACACATTGAGAAGTGAGAAGAGAAAAAAATATAGAATAGCTGCTCTTTGGTGATCACCATACATCCTGTGCACTGAATGAGGCAAGGATCCTATGAAAAAAGAGAATGTTAATATAAAAACTGTATAATAATGGAAACGCACATGGGAGCTGCATTAATGTTGCATAGGCAACCTTTAATTCTGGCATTTCCTTTTTTGAGTGTCTGATTTTGTAACCTTAACATTCTTTTAATATAATTCTTTTTTTGTGTAATGTATATACACACACACATTAATTCCAATGTATAGATGGGTTAAATATGTTACAGAGGCTAAAACATAGGCACTCTGCTCTGAGGGATGAGCCAGGACCCATGGGCAAAAAACAGTCTTGTAATTGCAAAGCATTATTATTATTAATTATTATTATTTATTTATTATTTATTACATATTTTACATATGGAAAAACTGAGAGGTGAAAGGGCTCAGGAAGTAGGAAAAATTAGATAAAATCATCCTCTAATTGTTGCTCTCGTTCCTTTCTTTTTCACCCCTCTCCTTCTCTTCATGGCCATCCATTGATGCAGCGGCTGCCACTGGTGTCAACAGCACTGGCAAGTCCAAATAGCAGTTCAGGTCCATTGATATCTGTCCTTTCTTTAGCAACAGTACAAGCCATTCAGAAACAATTGCCAAGTTCCTAGCTCATAAAAAATTCTAGGAGTGTTAGCTTAAATACTGACACTCAGCTAAAGGGATTAAACTCACGCCTATATGAGCATTATGAAAAGTTTCTAGTTTTCAAGCCTGTATTGTGTGGTGTTGTTTGTTTGTTTTTTGTGACTGTCAAGGCTAATTCCCCACTCTGGCACTTTGAGTGCAGAAGGTGGGGCCTGCAAGGATTCTAAAAATTAATACTGGCCACTCGAGGCTTGTATTAAACTCCCAAGGTTACAGCTTCTCTCTGACCCTGGATGGCTAGATGCTGCCACCACCCAAGTGCAAAAAAAAAACCCTTGGGACTCAGGAAGGCTCACTTGAGAAGTCCTTTCTGTGGGGTACTCTCAAGCCCTCCTCCCCGCACTCCCCCTCCCCCCCCCGGGAAGAGCTGAGGAAGAAAAACAAAGAAAATCAGCTGTTGCCACCAGCTAATTAAACATGTGCACAACCTCTTAGGACACAAAAATCCAATCCTGTTCTTAAAAAAGGTAAATTTTATTAAAAAAAGAAAGAAAATATATCTGGAAACTCAGGCTATTGCTAGATTTAAAGGGAAAAAAAACAAATACAAGGATTAAGCACCCAAAAATAGCTTTCTTGAGGTCCTGCTTAAAGGTAAGAACTCAGTAATAGTGGGGAATTTCAATTATCCCCATATTGACTGGGAACATTTCACTTCAGGACGAAATGCAGAGATAAAATTTCTCGATAAATTAAATGACTGCTTCATGGAGCAGCTGGTACGGGAACCCACAAGGGGAGAGGCAACTCTAGATTTAATCCTGAATGGAGCGCAGGAACTGGTCCAAGAGGTAACTATAACAGGACCGCTTGGAAATAGTGACCATAATATAATAACATTTAACATCCCTGTGGTGGGAAGAACATCTCAACAGCCCAACACTGTGGCATTTAATTTCAAAAGGGGGAACTATGCAAAAATGAGGGGGTTAGTTAAACAAAAGTTAAAAAGTACATTGACTAAAGTGAAATCCCTGCAAGCTGCATGGGCGCTTTTTAAGGACACCATAATAGAGGCCCAACTTCAATGTATACCCCAAATTAAGAAACACAGTAAAAGAACTAAAAAAGAGCCACCGTGGCTTAACAACCATGTAAAAGAGGCAGTGAGAGATAAAAAGACTTCCTTTAAAAAGTGGAAGTCAAATCCTAGTGAGGCAAATAGAAAGGAGCATAAACACTGCCAAATTAAGCGCAAGAATGTAATAAGAAAAGCCAAAGAGGAGTTTGAAGAATGGCTAGCCAAAACTCCAAAGGTAATAACAAAATGTTTTTTAAGTACATCAGAAGCAGGAAGCCTGGGGCCCCTTGATGATCGAGATACAAAAGGAGCGCTTAAAGACGATAAAGTCATTGCAGAGAAACTAAATGGATTCTTTGCTTCAGTCTTCACGGCTGAGGATGTTAGGGAGATTCCCAAACCTGAGCCGGCTTTTGTAGTTGACAAATCTGAGGAACTGTCACAGATTGAAGTGTCACTAGAAGAGGTTTTGGAATTAATTGATAAACTTAACATTAACAAGTCACCGGGACCAGATGGCATTCACCCAAGAGTTCTGAAAGAACTCAAATGTGAAGTTGCGGAACTATTAACTAAGGTTTGTAACCTGTCCTTTAAATCTGCTTCTGTACCCAGTGATTGGAAGTTAGCTAATGTAACACCAATATTTAAAAAGGGCTCTAGAGGTGATCCCAGAAATTACAGACTGGTAAGTCTAACGTCGGTACCGGGCAAATTAGTTGAAATAATAGTTAAGAATAAAATTGTCAGACACAGAGAAAAACATAAACTGTTTAGCAATAGTCAACATGGTTTCTGTAAAGGGAAATCATGTCTTACTAATCTATTAGAGTTCTTTGAAGGGGTCAACAAACATGTGGACAAGGGGGATCCGGTGGACATAGTGTATTTAGATTTCCAGAAAGCCTTTGACAAGGTCCCTCACCAAAGGCTCTTACCTAAATTAAGCTGTCATGGGATAAAAGGGAAGGTCCTTTCATGGATTGAGAACTGGTTAAAAGACAGGGAACAAAGTGTAGGAATTAATGGTAAATTCTCAGAATGGAGAGGGGTAAGTAGTGGTGTTCCCCAAGGGTCAGTCCTTGGACCAATCCTATTCAACTTATTCATAAATGATCTGGAGAAAGGAGTAAACAGTGAGGTGGCAAAGTTTGCAGATGATACTAAACTGCTCAAGATATTTAAGACCAAAGCAGACTGACGAACTTCAAAAAGATCTCACAAAACTAAATGATTGGGCAACAAAATGGCAAATGAAATGTAATGTGGATAAATGTAAAGTAATGCACATTGGCAAAAATAACCCCAACTATACATACAATATGATGGGGGCTAATTTAGCTACAACAAGTCAGGAAAAAGATTTTGGAGTCATCGTGGATTGTTCTCTGAAGATGTCCATGCAGTGTGCAGAGGCGGTCAAAAAAGCAAACAGGTTTTTAGGAATCATTAAAAAGGGGATAGAGAATAAGACTGAGAACATATTATTGCCCTTATATAAATCCCTGGTACGCCCACATCTCGAATACTGCGTACAGATGTGGTCTCCTCATCTCAAAAAAGATATACTGGCACTAGAAAAGGTTCAGAAAAGGGCATCTAAAATGATTAGGGGTTTGGAACATGGAGATATGAGGAGAGATTAAAGAGGCTAGAACTCTTCAGCTTGGAAAAGAGGAGACTAAGGGGGGATATGATAGAGGTATATAAAATCATGAGTGATGTTGAGAAAGTGGATAAGGAAAAGTTATTTACTTATTCCCATAATACAAGAACTAGGGGTCACCAAATGAAATTAATAGGCAGCAGGTTTAAAACAAATAAAAGGAAGTTCTTCATGCAGCACACAGTCAACTTGTGGAACTCTTTACCTGAGGAGGTTGTGAAGGCTAGGACTATAACAGCGTTTAAAAGAGAACTGGATAAATTCACGGTGGTTAAGTCCATTAATGGCTATTAGCCAGGATGGGTAAGGAATGGTGTCCCTAGCCTCTGTTTGTCAGAGGATGGAGATGGATGGCAGGAGAGAGATCACTTGATCATTGCCAGTTAGGTCCACTCCCTCTGGGGCACCTGGCATTGGCCACTGTCGGTAGACAGGTTTCAGAGTAGCAGACGTGTTAGTCTGTATCCACAAAAAGAACAGGAGTACTTGTAGCACCTTAAAGACTAACAAATTTATTTTAGCATGAGCTTTCGTGAGCTACAGCTCACTTCTTCGGATGCATAGAATGGAACATACAGACAGCAGATATTTATACATACAGAGAACATGAAAAGGTGGAAGTATGCATAACAAGAGGAAAAGTCTAATCAATTGAGATGAGCTATCATTAGCAGGAGGAAAAAAAACTTTTTGAAGTGATAATTAAGATGGCCCATAGAAGGTGTGAGGAGAACTTAACATAGGGAAATAGATTCAATTAGTGTAATGACCATCAGGGGCTTGTACACCTGCACATCTACCAGCGTGATATATGCCATCATGTGCCAGCAATGCCCCTCTGTCATGTACCTTTGCCAAACCGGACACTCTCTACGCAAAAGAATAAATGGACACAAATCTGACATCAGGAATCATAACATTCAAAAACCAGTGGGAGAACACGTCAACCTCTCTAACCACTCAGTGACAGACTTAAAGGTGGCAGTTTTGCAACAAAAAAACTTCAAAAACAGACTCCAAAGAGAAACTGCTGAACTCCAATTAATATGCAAATTAGATACAATTAACACTGGCCTAAACAGAGACTGGGAATGGTTGGGTCATTACACTAATTGAATCTATTTCCCTATGTTAAGTTCTCACACCTTCTATGGGCCATCTTAATTATCACTTCAAAAAGTTTTTTTTCCTCCTGCTAATGATAGCTCATCTCAATTGATTAGACTTTTCCTGTTGTTATGCATACTTCCACCTTTTCATGTTCTCTGTATGTATAAATATCTCCTGTCTGTATGTTCCATTCTATGCATCCGAAGAAATGAGCTGTAGCTCACGAAAGCTCATGCTAAAATAAATTTGTTAGTCTTTAAGGTGCCACAAGTACTCCTGTTCTTTTGTCGGTAGACAGGATACTGGGCTAGATGGACCTTTGGTCTGACCCGGTATGACTGTTCTTATGTTATGTAACAAGCAAAACAAAAGCACCTGGTTTTAGCATAAACCTAATCATGTCTTCCTAGACATTTCCTGATCTACTTACATATCTGGGGTTTCAAATGAGTAGTTTGTAAGTATGATACTGATGACTTTTCATACCTGGCCCAAAGCTTCTTATAGCAGAGCTGTTGCCCTGTCTGCCTCTCCCTGGAGAACAACAACAGACTGACAGACAAAAGTCTTGTTTCAATTTTAAAAAGTTCTAGCCTTACCATTGGCTCTTTTGGCCAGGTGCCCACTCACTTCCTTTTACCTATGCATAACAGTGAGACTTTTTAATCCTTTACAGGTAGACCAATTAGAGAACAGCAACTAAGAGGGATTTTATAGCTACTGGCTGGCTGGGTGTCCATAAAAGGGACCTACTCCCCCACCCTTCATTTATTACAGTGATGAAGAAAACAGGAGTAATCAAAGGAAAAGAGAGAGAAAATGGAAGTTTTTTGAAGGTTTAGGATAGTAAATAGACTTTAAAAAGTTCAGCTGTTTAGATGTAAGATATGTATGTAGATGTTTTAATGTAAGATATATTAAAAAGTTTGTTTGGATACAGTGAATTGATAACCAGTACTGTACCTGTCATAGGCACACTTATGAAAGACATGTCTGCACATTAATATATGAATGTGAAAAATCAGGGAAATTCATTTTGCAAAAGAAAAGTTTTTTCCACATAAACACTTGTTTTTTATTTAACATATTTTTAGCATGACTTGTATGTTTCTTTCATTGCAATGGGTTTGTTGAATTGATGATGAAGTCCTGGATTGGGGAAGTGTGTGTGAAGGAAGTAGCCAGGCAAAACCTGAACTCCTAGAACCTGTACTCATAGGAATGGCCACACCAAACCAAATCAGTGGTCCATCTAGTCCATCATCCCAGCTCTGCAAGAGGTCAGTACCAGAGGCTTCAGAGGAAGATGCAAGAGACCATGTCATGAACAATTATGTAATAGCCTGCCCAAAGGAGAAATGTCTTCTTAACTCCAGGTAGTGAGTGGTTGGTTTATGAATTGAAACATGAGGGTTCAATCCCTTGCATTTCTTATCCTATCTAATAGAACTGGAGGTTCTCATTATCCTATACATGTCTAATCCTCTTTTAATTTTCTTAAACTCTTGGCCTCAATGATCTCTTGTGGCAGTGAGTTCCAAAAGTCAATTTTGTGTTTTGTAAAAAAGCATTCATTACCTTTCATCAGTTTGAAATGAATTACTTTTCAGTTCAGGCCATGCTTATTTTGTAAATTCCTACTTGTAGCAGGGTGGACCTCTGCTCCTGCCCTGAGGGGTTTAAAAATGGCCTGGCAGGGCTTGAGAGCTGCTGCTCTCAAGGCTGGGCTGATTGGGGAAGTGGCTGCAGCTGGGGCCACGCCCCAAACTGAGCCATAGGCCTTATAAGAAGGCCAGGGAGGCCAGAAAAAAAGGCAGTCTTCCTCTGCCTGAAGAGGAAGAAGGGCTTGGCTGCAGGGGCTATAGGCAAGGTACCTAGGGTGAAGCAGGGCTGGGGAAAGGCTGAGGAGCTGGGGAGCTCCAGCCTAGAAAGCCCCAGGCTGCGGCCTAGCGAAGGGCCAACAGGTACTGGGGGTTGCAGAGGGTAGCCCAGGGGTAGGCCAAGGCAGCAGGTCCAAACCCAACCTTGCCAGTGATGAGTTGGCTGATACTGCAGTCTGCCCCAGGACGTGGGGCTAGACAATGACTGGCAGTAGCCATACACTGAGGCAAGGTGGGGATAGAGGGTGGGGGTTCCCCAAGGAGGGGGAAACCCAGTTAAAGGGGCACCGGGGTCCTGGGAGGGACATGAGGGCCAGTAGTAAACAGGCAGATCACCAGCCTGCAGAGGGCGCTCCAGGGCTGGAAAGAGCTAATTCCCCAGAGTCACCAGCAGGAGGCGCCGCAGGGGTGAGTCGACCCTGTTACACTACTATATATATTATATTGTTATATTAACTGCAGAAATAAAATTAGGGTTAATTTATTATTCTAATTAACATGTGTAAGATATATGTCAATTTTCCTGTGTGAATTGATGAAGAACCCTCCCCAAGGTAGGATTATGGGCAACATAATACTAGCGGGATTATATTGCCTATGTATCAAATGCTAATTATATATAGATTTAAAATGATTTTACCATGCAGTCCTAGGGGAATCTGTCAGAGTGGGGTGGGTGCCATAGTTGTTACCATGCACATGGTTCTGACTAAAAAAGCAAATGAGGAAAGTCATTGGTCTGAAGCAAGATTCTAAAACAAAACCGCCAGTTCTCACAAGATGTCTATCCAAACTTTGAAGACCTTAGAAAAGTTTGGACAGTTCAAATAAACTTCAGCTAAGCATCCAGACTATTAAACTAAGACTACAGTTTGGTCATCTTTACTCAGTAAGCCTCATGTCAGCAACTCTTCTATTGGCTTATTTCACTGGAGCAAACAAGATGTACAATGCTGGTCTCATGTTTGCCATCTAAACCATGAATTCACCACCTGTGTAAAGGAGAAGTACATATTTTCCAAATCTACAGAACCAGAATTTCAGTTCACACCAGAGCAAAATAATCACAGCCTAATAATCGGCAAGTGTTTTCAAATGTCTTTTGGTGTATACTGTAAAACGACTGTGTTTTCCCTGAAAACTCAAGATTTCTCCAAGAAATGGATGTATGAAGATGAATGACATTGATACAGATCCTACAGGCCTTACTCAAGCAAAATTTCCAGAAAAGTCAGGATTTGGCCTCTAATCACTGAGAACTAAGCTAACTTAGATAGCTCCTCTCTGTTGCATTCCCTGTATTGGGAAAATGTTAGGATATAGAAATTATCTTTTCTACTTGGAAGGCACTCAAAGCTTCAGACTTCTAAACATGCAGGCTTTCCTAGTTATGATAGTGTTTATCTTCTTCAAATGACAAAGCCTAAAATTCTTTAATAATACTCTCCCCCCAAAAATTATAAACCCCAATACAAAGATTTTGAGCTGCCAATAAGTCACACCAAAATGTTTTAATTCAAGTATTTGGAATGTTGTAACACATTTCAAAATAATAGCATTTGCAGATAACACAATTTTTGTGTACAGAAATTGCAAAAGAAAAATGTGAGTTTATTTATTTTTGATCATATAAATATTATAACCCCAAAAACTTTTATTTTTTTGTTGATGTAAAATGTCTTTTGTTCTGTTTTTAGCACATAAAAAGGCACATTTTGCAACATATACCGTAGCTTTAAATGCTCTATTGGGTCTTACTGTAAATGGGATAGAGTTAGATACTGTAGAGAGATGACATACTGGATCCTCAGCCACATTGAGCTCATTCTTGGAACAGTTGTGGGTGAGGGGAGGCACAGATGCCACTAAGCTACCTTTATGATTATCCTGATTCTGGGGACATGTGAAATCTGAACCAGACCCAGGCACAAGTTAGAATAGCTAAAGGAATCATAGAATCATAGAAGATAAGGGTTGGAAGAGACCTCAGGAGGTCATCTAGTTAAACCCCCTGCTCAAAGCAGGACCAACATCAACTAAATCATCCCAGCCAAGGCTTTGTCAAGACAGGTCTTAAAAACCTCTAAGAATGGAGATTCCACCACCTCCCTAGGTAACCCATTTCAGTGCTTCACCACCCTCCTAGTGAAATAGTGTTTCCTAATATCCAACCTCGATCTTTCCCACAGCAACTTGAGACCATTGCTCCTTGTTGTGTCATCTGCCACCACTGAGAACAGCCAACCTCCATCCTCTTTGGAACCCCTTTCAGATAGTTGAAGGCTGCTATCAAATCTCCCTTCACTCTTCTCTTCTGCAGACTAAACAAGCCCAGTTCTCTCAGCCTCTCCTCGTAAGTTATGTGCCCCAGCCCCCTAATCATTTTCGTTGCCCCCTGCTGGACTCTCTCCAGTTTGTCCACATCCTTTCTGTAGTGTGGGACCCAAAATGGGATGCAATACTCCAGATGTGGGGAATAATCTCCTTGGAACTTTTCTGCTGGCCCACGATACTCGGAGCAGCTCTTCTGCACCCTGCACAAATCCTAGATAATTAGACTTTGCAAGGGAGACCAATAGAGGATTGTAGGGGGACTGTCTTCCCCTGCAAACCAGTGCTATAGTGTGCATATTATGAAGCCACTACAGACCCCATGTGGATTTTTTGGTCAATGGCTCTGCATAATCTGCAGGTGTACTGGCTGTGTCCCCCAGTTACCTCCAATGTCCCTTTTGTACTGCTCTGGAGAGGGCCACTGTGCCATAAGGTTCAAAGACACATAGAGCTAGATCTACAAAGAGATTTAGGCCTCTAACTGTCACTTTAGGTGCCTTCATCCAAAATTTGGATCCTCAACACCTCCACTCAGCTGCCGCCTAATCCTGTAGGCACCTAAAGCCCCCAGGGACCTACATTTCTAGTGGCAAAGTCCCCTAGGCAGCTAGATTTGTATTGCTGAACATGCACACAGCTGCCTAGCTCATGCCAAAGCCCAAGAGGAATCCTAAAGTTAGCCATTGCCCTGTCTTTCTCACCTGTTGAGCCCAATCTGGTAGGTTTGCTCAGATCATGCCTAACCCACACAGGGCAGCCAGAGGACGAAACTCATTGACTCATAGAATATGAGGGTTGGAAGGGACCTCAGGAGGTCATCTAGTCCAACCCCCCACTCAAGAGGTATTGCCCTCCCCCTTGTATACTTTAGCTCAGGGGATAGAGCACTCACCAGGGATGGAGGAGTTCGGGGTCCAAATCCCCACTTTGCCTGATATGCAGCAGGGATTTGAACCCAGCTGTCTTAGTTATTAGGGCACTCTCCTGGGAGGTCTTGGTTCAAATCCCTGGTCCACCTCAGGCAGAGTGGGGATTTGAACCTGGGTCTCCAACATCTTGTGTGAGTGCTCTAATTACTGGACTAAAGATTACAAGGGGGTACCACCATGAGCAGAGGGAGGCCAGCAGTTAGGTGCCTAAATCCTTTTAAGAGGTGAAGTTTAATTAATGTCCAAAATATGAGATGAAAATTCATGATTATCCTCTATCTAAAGACCTACATGGCTTCTGGGCTGGATACTGGAGGGCTTATCTCTCTCCTGATGCAATATTAGCAGAGTGGAGATCAGTGGAGGTACTTGAGCTGGAGCTGCCTCATTCTAAATAGGAGGGAATTGCTGGCAGGATTATTCTCTGTGAAGATCACTTGATTTAGGAATTTGCTCTCCCCCAGGGCACTAGTTCCCATGTTTACCTTTCAGCAACACGGCAAAGCTCTTTCCCCCTGCTCCTATCCTCTCCACAGACTCTGGTCTTCCCCCTGACTCCCTGCCCTCTAGTTCCTGAAGATGTCCTCCTCCACTGCTACCCTGCCCCCCCACCCCGCCCTGTGACTCCTGTTCTCTCTCCTAGTGAGCTCCTGCTCTGTCCCCCTCCCTACATCTTTTTTCCCATTCCTCACCTCTCTGCACTTGAGCCAAGCTGTTTTCTCCCTCTTCTCCTTGCTTCTTGGGTGCCAACAGGGGCAACATTAAGAGCACAAGAGAGTCAGGCTGCCTGCTCTTAGTTCTGGTGCCGGATGCCACAGTATCCTCTGACAGCTGGAAGGAGAAATTGCAGAGAAAGTCCTGCTCAGCTCTTGCATCCCTGGAAGAGAGCATGCTGAGTCACTTTGTGGGATGGTACATACATAATCTGGCAGCAGATAGGAGCTGTGACGGGCTGGAGCATGCTCAAAGCAGATGGATTTTTCAGAGAAATAAACTGCCAGACTCTAAGAAGTCAATTTTCCAAAGGCTTACCCCCTGACCAAAAGTGTGTGTTTCTTCACATGACTGGCTAGAAGCACATCCTTGGCACTATGGCAACCTCTCTGCCTAATTACAAATTCCTGCTCCAAAGCATGGAGTTGTATTACAGCTTCTCATTGAAACACTGGTAAGATATTTTTACTTGTTCAAAACAGCATATTTTCCCCTAACCTCATTCTTGTAAACAGCTGAAACATTTTTACTAAAATTTGCCCTCCAAAATCATAGAGTCATAGAGTTTATTGATAGATCATCTAGTCTGACCTCCTGTATTTCACAGGACACCAATACCATGCAGCACCTGCACACTTACCCAGCAACTGAAATTACACCAACATATCACAGCCCACAGGAGACTAGACATATTACATATCACAGGCAGAGAACAGGAAGGACCCAGGTGCACCAATGTCTGAGGCCCCTGCAATGGCAGGAAATTGATTAAGTGAGATACCCAGATAATTCTGGTAAGTGATCTGCACCCACATGCTGCAGAAGAGGTTAAAAAACAAACCCCATGCTCACTGCCAATCTGACCTGGGGGAACATTCCTTCCCAACCCCACATGAGAGAGAGAATCCATGATGCCACCTCAGAGCTCTGGCACACCCTGTCCAATATCCCATCTCCAGCCCTGGCCATCTCTGAAGAAGACAAAAACAAAACACAAAATACGCGGGTGGTGGGAGGAGGAGAAGGAAGTTCTTTCCTCACCCCTGCAGGTGGCTGGTTGAAGTCCTAAACCATGAGCTTTTAGGAACATAAGACATCAGTCAGAGACAGTACATGACATGAAAACTTTCAGCCTGAATGGTTTAAGTCTGGCAAAGTTATATGTAATTGAAAACAGAGTCTTATAATAAAAAGTGTTAGGCAACTTTAACTATATGTGGGGCTTCCTGCACCATCTACAATTTTATTTAAAAAATGTCACTATATTTTGACAAGAAATTAAAAAGAAAATAATCAAGGGTCTATTTAGAGTCTGCACAGGAAAATTTTCAAAACTGACCACCAAAAATGTATCCATAAAAAGGTACCCACAAGTATTCTAATCTTGTATACCTTAGAAATGTCACTTGTTAGAACAAACAGACATGTGTGCAGTCAAATTTGTTGTTGCACAAAATAGAGGATTTGAAAGAGGACCAGTAGAGAAAGTGATAACACAGAGTAAAAATAAGGGAGCTGAAAGGTAGCTTTTTGCATTTACACTTCTCAAAATTCTAGGTACGTTGACAAATTTGTATTATTTTTAATTGCACTAAATATAAATTACGATATTTATTTATTGACCAGAAGTGTATTTTAATGAAAGGATGTTAGTTAAAACAAGGAAATTCCATAACTAACTAACTAGTTTTCTTTTATATTAAATGAATGAATTAGATTAACTACTTTTCTATTATAGCATAAGTAGAATACTGTTTGATCACTAATAAAATACAATAATCATTCAGCTCATGAAATTAGCCTGAGTTATTCTGTTAATCCATACTCATGGGATTAACAGTGATTGCATCCTAGGAGAAATCATGCATCTTTCTCAATATATACCTAGTTTTCTTCAGAAGTATTAGTAAGAAAACTAGAAGTAAATGGAGTATACTGAATGATTTCCCATGGTCTTTGAAAAGCAATTCATCTAACTGTATTACATTTACATAACTTCTAGGTCTTTTGCTCAAAAACTGGGCTTCTTTTAATCCATCTGTCATACTTTATTCTACTACAGGACAGAATCACATGTTTCTGAAGGTTAATCATTAAAGACATGAATTGCAGTTGTATACACAATAGGGCCTCGGTACTGGCACAAATATACATTATCTTATCTTATCACTCTATCTCCTCACGTTTAACAGCCTTTGATCTTATCTAATAATAGATATATTGCTGAAATAATCACCATTTAAATATATTAAGTTGTTTGACATAGGTACTATACACAAGGAAAATCAATAATGATTATACAATCACTAGATACAATGTAAACTGCATACCGCAAATGTCTTTACAGGGTTAGATAACATCACAGAAATCCTAATGAAAGTCAATAGCCATTAGTTTTTAGAAGCAGCACTTGAACTTTTGGGTTATTTTACAGTAAGTAGTCCAACCATGGGTGTAAGAAGATTTAAAACAAATGAAGATGAAAGAAAGAATGACAAGTAGATTTGACAAACACATTTCAGGAACTGGTCAATATTTGCTGCTCTTTTGAAAAACAAGTAAATATACATTCATTTTCTGTAGTAAGTGAATTTATCTGGATCTCTGAAGTGAAAATATTACTGCAAGGTCCATTTACAATGATAGCTGATGTTGAGATCCCCAAAACAGCCGGTATTACCCTAAAATAGAGAATTAACTTATGATTTCTATAAAAAAGATATGGTGTCACCTCATGCAAGAATTACTTTAAAACTCAGTTTTGTTTTGTTTTCAGTTTAGAATACAACAACTACCTGAATGTGTGTTTACAATCAGAATTTATGTGGGAAATATTTCATACAATTCAGCCTCTATAAAAGCTGATGCTCTGTTTCTCTTATTTTTCTTTAAAGCTATAATACTTTCCTGTTCCTGTGCATGAACTTTAATTGTGATATAATTTTGAACAGCAAACATTCAATTAAAAAGTGAAAAATTGATCTTTATGTATAAAGATTATAAGACTTAAGTAGTGATAATTATAACAATATATAATATTTCTCCAGAAGTAGATGAAACTCAAAGCCATTTTAGATTATTTTGGTATAATAAGAAAAGGATTTCAGTAGGTTATAAATGATTTGTATTTCTTTCAAGAATTTACATAAATTTTAGCCATGTGTAGGTGCAATAATAACAATCGGTTGGTAATTCTCAATACTGCCAGTGAAGTAAAAGAGAGTGCAAAGATGTTCACACTGATGTGAAAGTTCTACTATATTTTCTACCAAAGATATATGGAAAGGATTCTATAAATAAGCAGCCTTTTAAAACAGGCCTATAATTGTAAAAGAATTTGGTCTCCATTAAGCACTATCTTAAGCGACCTTCAGAAAGTAATTAGATATTATTTTATAATTACATAGCTCTAAAGCTAGGAGCTTTTCAAAACTCAATTTATAAGTAAACACCAAAGGAGGATAAAAACAAGTTTGACAAAAATATAATCTACTCATTCCTGTCTTCATATAAAATTAAAAGCTTTTTGAAGGTAGAGAACCAACACTTTATAACCCTTATCTTCTGTCCACTCTTACATGGCTGTCAAATTTACTGTTTAAGCTTTTCTTTGTAATCACACTATTACGCACTTCATCACCTTCCCCACCCCCATCATTCGATCTAATGGTTTTAAGGGGAAAGGAAATTACTTGTCTTCACTGCCAGCACTTGACACTTTTATGGGTCATTTGTAATGAAGCTATTCTTTCGTTTTAATGGAGACTTTGATTTGGACCAATGTGAATAATTGTCAAAAGGTGATTAATTAAATAATCACCACTACCCTGTAAAATGGATCAACATATTACATTACACTGATCCAAAAGTTATTTTATTCCTGCATTAGACGTCAAATGCTATGCATTTAAACAAGCTTTAAACTGGGACATATAATTTACTATGCATTAATTATACATATAGTGTGGCTAAAGTAAGAAAAAGTTTTACACCTTTTTTAACTTTGTAAAATATGTTGCCATGGAATAATGATAAGATTTCTTTTGAAAACAATATACCTGACCATTAAATAGAGGTATGTAAAAGACCCTTATCAACATCAAACATAACTTCTGGAAATGTCATTCTGTTTTAGAAACGTGCAGCTTTAGCTATCAGACAAATCTTTATATAAAGAAAATGATTTCTAAACATACAGTCATGCTGCTTATAAGGAACTGAAAGAAGTATGTTTAAAAGCTTTCACTTTAATATTTAAAGCATATTTAAAAGCTATTTAAATTATTATGTGCTGTTAATTTATCAAGTGCTATTCTTTGATGTCATGAATCTTATAGAAATTACTGCACTGTTAACTTTTTCAAATAAAAAACTTTGTCATAGTTTTTTTTCTATATCTTATTGCTGTTAATTCCTCTAAGACACTTGAAACAGTAAGTATCTAAATGTGAAATGTGCTTATAAAAGAAGGTATCTTCCTCCCCAAGAAAGATGGTTATTGGACAGATTAGTTATTATACTTATAATGTTCTCAATAGTTAAGACAAGTGAAATATAAAAATGAAATGTCACTGTTATGAGTCACATTTTTAAAACTAAGCAAGATGTAGGGATATTTTAAAGTTTTGAAGTTTTTTTTACTTTGAATTTTTGCAGTGAAAATTAAGTTTAAAGTACTGATGCTTAAGATAGCAAGAGATACCAGATGCACTGAATCAATCATATCAGGAAAACTGTAGAGATTATTTTTCCATGCACGGGTTCCAGTGTCTACATAATATGTCAATAGATTGACAACAGAGTCACATTTCAGACAAACATTAAAAAGCACCAACATGTTAAATGAGGATAGAAAAGGCAATACTTCACAGAAATATGTAGGTGTCTGCTATACACAAAAGGCAAATAGCTGTTTTGAACTGTGAAGACTATTTAAAGGTTTAGTGTACACCTTGGTTTCCTGCTGTCTATATAAGTACAGAGAGACCTAAATCCACTGCATACTGGGACTAACTGATCAAAGCAGTAGTTAAATCTATCCATGGAAAATCTAAGTAGTTTTTGGAGGCAACTCTTTGAATGCAGATTAGTGATTTCATTGAAGTAGTCAATCAACTGCTTTTTTCTGGCTGTTAAAATGTCATTGAGTGAACACAGTAGATAAAAAAATGATGAGCAAAAAATAATATTTCAACTAGAACAAACTTGCTATTTGCAGACTGGATCACATGAATCTGCTTTGGTCAAGATCATTTCAGAGGTAGCTACAGGAATGAATCCCACAAAGGGACTAAGTTTAATCATCCAATCCCAGACTGTATTGATTTTGAAACTACTTGCAATGACTATATAAATAAGCCATTTCTTTGCAACTGTATCTGGAGTCGGTCATGAACCCAAAACCTTCACAACCTGGTCCAAAGTGAATTATGCCCTGCAGAAATAAATTAATAAAACTAACACAGCTAGGCTTCTCTACCAACTTATTTTCACGTTTCAAGAGCTTAAAAATATAAAATCAATAATCATTTAGTCATAAGGGTAAATGAAGCGACATAACATCAAAGTATACCCTTTAGCCATTCAAGTCATTCTAGGTAATTTATCTCATCAAAAGGCAGTGGTAATAATCCTTTCCACTCTGAGACAAGCCGCCACACAGCTGCTGTATTATCCTAGAGTAAACAAGTTTGGAGAAAATATTAAAAATCAATATCTGTTTCCTTCTATCAGGCCAGATGGCATCCATCATAAATCTGCCTTTGTAAAGAGTTCTTTAGGTTTAGTAGCAATAGTGTGAAAGACAACTGAATTAACAATATAAAACTCAACCAGTTTAATAGGAATTGACAGCTGGAGTTCCTTAAACTTATAATACTAAAATTGAATAGACATGCAAAAACAATCCAATATGTTAATATACTCTCTAAAGAAAACTTGTGACTAATCTTAGAGGCTCAAAATAGTAACACTAACTTTGCAAACTCCATAATAACACAAACATATTGTCATTGCCATTTTTGCATTCCTGTGGTTTTCATGTCACAAAAGACAGCAAACACATCAAATTTGAAGGTCTGTCACATGATCTTATTGCTATCATGTTCCCAAGATACTTACAAAAAGTTCTGAAAACAAGCAGCCTCATCACAACATCCCAAGTATAATAGCTCTGATTCTATAAAGATATTGTAGCAGCTGTTTAAATCATCATTACAGTAAAGGAGAAGCAAATCTTCAGGATCACATTAGTCCTTAAAATGCAGCTTTCAGATTAACTAATTGTACATCACTAATATACCAGCTAAGCAGGGGCCAACAACTTTATTCATCCCACAGCCCAGACTAAGGCATAGAGTGAAAAGGACTGCTTTAAGAATTGCTACAGATCATGATATGTACCCTACTAAGGAAATGCTAGTGTTCAGCTCCAGCAAGCTCTTCTCAGGAGCTGTACACATGAGCATTATATAGTCCTTTGATTTTCTGTAATGTTTTTAAGAATGCTATGCATGACAGTGACTTACTTGACTGGTATTGTTACCTAGTGGGTGCAGAGGGGTTACAATGCTCCTGGCACAGGGCAGGAGACATGAGGTGTTTGGGTCACATAACTGTTTGTGGCAATATGAATGGTCTTTTGGGACTAGCTAGAAAAAGCCCATATCAATGGAGGATCCAGACAGACAGTGGAAACCCAAATGACTGAACAATTGACACCTAACAGTGGGAAGCTCCAGCAAGGAGAACATCTGCACTAGCCTGGGTCTGCAGGAGCCGGACAATAGACCAAGAGGTATCATATATCAGTGTTAGGAGCTGAGCTCAGATAGATGCAGGAAGATGTCACCTGGATTGACAGAAATAGGAACAGAAAGAGAGAGAAAGGAAAACAAGATTGTACCAAGAGCAGCATGGCTCAAGGGAACCCTGGTTTTATCAAATATGGACTGTGTCTTAACTTTTGTTTCTGAATGCTAATCTAAGGACTTCCTGATACTGTGTTCCAGTTACTCTATTTTGAAAAGACTGTTTAGTGTCACTGCAAATATTTGCTGAGGTGCATTGGTCCCTGAAGAGGGCAAAAAGTCACTGAACAGGAGTCTGTCTCAGTTAGACTCACTGGACAGAGCTCACAGCCAGGGGCAGCTCTAGGTATTTTGCCGCCCCAAGCACGGCAGGCAGGCTGCCTTTGGCGGCTTGCCTGTGGGAGGTCCCCAGTCCCTCGGATTCAGCAGAACGCCTGCGGGAGGTCCACCAAAGCCGGGGACCAGTGGACCCTCCGCAGGCATGCCGCTGAAGGCAACCTACCTGCCGCCCTCGCTGCGACCAGCAGAGCGCCCCCCGTGGCTTGCCGCCCCAGGCACGCGCTTGGCTTGTTGGTGCCTGGAGCCACCCCTGCTCACAGCGTGAAACAGGAGTGCTGGAGCCCAGAAGCTCAATCTAGGAAACATTGAGTCATCTGGCCTACCCTTAAGGAAGAGTGAGAGCTTGTGGCACACTGAAAGGATACCTCCAAGAGACTGTTTAAAAGCTTTGGCATAGCACAGATCCTGTGGATCCATGACGGTATGGTGTTTAGATGTTGCTTGTAATTATTAGAACTGGGTGCACTGGCTGTTGGGAGTCTGAAAGGACAGGAAACAGGAAAGAGGGGGGAGGAGTTGAGGAGGCAGAGTGAAAGTTACAGATGGTGCAGCGGCAGCTTGGTAAAGAGGTTTCCACTTTAAAAATAAAGTCTTGTTGAAGTTTGTTAGTACCTGGCCTGGTTGATACAACATTTTTGGTGATGAGGATGGATCTTCTGCCTCTGAACCCATCTGCACCCATTCTGCAAAGCCCAGGTGAGCCTCCAATTGCTTTTACTGCCTGGATCCATATATATGAGACTTATCTGCTTGCAATCAGTGCTACAGAGATTTCTGAAGTAAAAAAGCATGTTCTTCTAATCCACTGCCTTGGAGCAGAAGGGCAGCATATATTTTACACTTTTCCCCTTGCAGATGATAATGCAGTGAGTGCAGTCTCATATTTAAAAAACTTTTTTGTGCCAAAAGTGAATGTAGTAGCTAATCGCTACAGATTTCGTCAGCGTGAGCAGAAACCAGGGGAGACTATAATGCAGTATATTGCTTCCCTGAGGAGTCTGTTTGTAACTTGTGACTTTGGGAATATGGCAGATGAGATGATTAGAGACCAGCTCCTTGAGAAAACAACCATGCTTCGTGTAAGAGAACGCTTATTTCTAGAACCATAACTTACATTAGAAAAAGCAATAACCATTGCTACTCAGATTGAGTCAGCTACAGCTGAAGCCAAAATAATGAGCATGGATACAGGAGGCACAGTCCAGGCTGTGACTCCTTTGCAGAAAAGTTCACTATTGCTGCAGACAAACAATTTCAGGAGGAAAACTAATGAAAAGCCACTGAATCAGCAAATTCAAAATACAGTAAAAGCATGCTTTCGCTGTGGATCCCCACAACACCTTGCAAGCTACACAGGATGTCCAGCAAAAGTAGCTCAGTGCAATCATTGCAAAAAGATTGGGCATTTTGCTGAAGTATGTCACAGTAGCCAGTTCAATCAACAGGTGCATGCAGTTACAATACCAGATGTTACTGTGCTGAGAGTGGCCAAAACCACTACTGCACACATTCCAGAACAGATAAAGTTCACCATAAACGTTTCTACCATACCCTCTGGCAAATCACACTCTATTAAGCTAATGTTGGATACTGGCTCAGCAGTATCTATACTACCTGATTCCATCTATTTGCATTACTTTAAAGATGTGCCTCTTACTAAACCCAAACTTCAGTTGGTGTGCTATTTGAAAAACCATATTCCAGTACATGGCTGCCTGCCAGCAATAGTTACTTTTGGTGATTGCTGTGTAACTGCAGAGTTCTACATTGTCCACAAAGGCACTCCTATCCTTGGCAGAGATGTATTGGCTGCTTTAAATCTCAGGGTAGTTAATGGACAAATTGATCTTCCTCAGCAAAGCACTCTTGCAGTACACACACCAGTGTCAGCTGGGACCCAACACCAGGTTGAGGAGAAACTAGGCTGTGCTTATGGGTTTCTGCATAAAGTTAAAATGCGGAATAATGTGATGCCTGTATGACAGAAATTACAGCACTTACCATATTCAATCAGGGAAGCTGTTTCAGAGGAACTTAGAAAACTTGTTCAAAAGGACATTATTGAAGAGATTAAATCTTTGGAATGGGTTTCACCTATAGTAGTGACGCAGAAGAAGGGTGGAGGCATTCGCCTTTGCGTGGACTTAAGGGAGCCAAATAAAGCTATTTGTGATTGACAGTCATCCTCTTCCTCACATAGAAGAAGTATTTGCAGAACTCCGTGGAGCAAAGATGTTTTCTACTCTTGATTTGCAGAGTGCATACCACCAGGTTATGTTGCATGAAGATAGCAGAAACCTCACAGCATTTATTACACATGAGGGACTATTTCATTTTAAACGTATTCCATACGGTCTCGCATCAGCCCCAAGTGCCTTCCAAAAAATGATGTAATTGATTCTGAAGAATCAACATGGAGTTCAGTGCTATTTGGATGATTATGGAGTTGGGGCTTTCCCCACACAACTTCATGAGGACAACACAGAGAGGACTGTTGCATTTGCTTCAAGGACACTAAATAATTCTGAGAGAAAATATTTACAGTCGAAAAAGAAGCACTTGCTTGTGTCTGGGCTACTGAAAAATGGAGAACTTACCTGTGGAGCCGCACGTTCAAGTTGCACGCAGACCACAGCCCTTTGATGACGTTGCTCACCATGAAAGGACTGGGAAGAACAGGATATCATATTGCTAGATGGTCTGCAAGACTACTCTCTTTCAATTATGAACTGGAATATAAGCCTGGAAACAAAAATATGGTAGCTGATTTCCTTTCTCGCCTGCCTTTGCCTTCACCAGATGGTCCACCAGAGGATGAGGATGTAGTAGTTGTGCTTATTACAAGCACTCTGACTGCAGTTACAAGAGAACAACTTCAAGCTGCTTGTTCAGCGTGTCCAATTCAACAAAAACTATGGGAATTTCTGACAAAGAGATGACCCAGTAACCCTAAAAACCTTGACCCAGTTTTGTTGCCTTATTTTAGAGTTTGAGATGAACCTTCTTTGCTCAATGGCTGTGTGCTATGAGGTACACACTAGCTACTTGCGCCAGAAGAATTACAGTCAAAACTCATACACCTGGCACACGATACTCATCAAGGAATTGTCAGAACCAAACAACGACTACGGGATCTATATTGGTGGCCAGGGATGGACTCTCAAACTGAAACACTCACAAAATCCTGTGTCACTTGCCAAATGCATGATAAGACAGCAGTGACATGTACCCCTCCATTACAGCCTGTTTCTCTTCCTGAATCTGCATGGGAAAAAGTGGTGATTGACATTGTAGGACCCTTTGATACTGCTCCAATTGACTGTCGTTATACCATCACTTTAATATACTATTTCAGTAAATGACCTGAGGTAGCGTTTACATCGCAAATCTCTTCTGCTACAGTAATAAGTTCCTCTCTTCAGTTTTTAGCAGGGAAGGTAACCCCAAAGAACTGGTTTCAGATAATGGTAGTCTCATAGACTTTAAGGTGAGAAGGGACCATTATGATCATCTAGTCTGACCTCCTGCACAATGCAGGCCACAGAATCTCACCCACCCACTCCTGTAACAAACCCCTAACCTATGTCTCAGTTACTAAAGTCCTCAAATTGGAGTTTGAAACTTTTCTAGCAGAGAGGAACATTTTACACAGAAGGTCATCCCTATATTACCCTCAAGCCAATGGGGAAATTGAACGATTTAACAGAAGTTTGAAAGAGAGTTTGCAAACGGCTAAACTGGAAGGGCAATTGTGAATACCCTTCATTACTGATTTCTTGCAAGCATACCGGGCTACACGACATGCCACAATGCAAAGATCACCTGCAGAGTTACTGCATGGGAAACAGATGAATACTAAACTGAACATTGCTGGATTGTTAAAGGCACTACCTGAAGCCCCAACCGAGGATGATGTGAGAAAAACAGTTGAACAGAACCAAGCAAAGTATAAGGCTTTCACAGACAAGCGGCGGGGTGCTAAGGAACCAAAGTTTGAGTGTGGTTCCTTCATTAGAATACAAAAACCTAGAACTTTATGCAAAGGGGATCATAAATTCACAGCTCCTCTTAAAATCATAGAGAAAAAGGGACCTTATACCTATCGACTTTCTGATGGGCGGGTATGGAATGCTTCTTATCTTGCACCTGCCTATGCACCAAGAGGAGATTATGCCAACACTCAGTCTGCATTGGATGATTTCACCATAGTATCAACACAACAAGACATTGCATTGGAACCGGGGCTTGAGAGACGGCCTGTCAGACCCAAACAACCACCTGTCTGGACTAGAGACTATGTTATGTAGTATCTACAGTGTTTTCAGTAATATTTCTGCCAATAGTATAGTGCCTTGTTTCCTATTTGTTCCTGTGGTTAGAGCAACAATGTTTATTTTAATTAGGAGAGTTTCTTAAGAGAGAGGTAATGTGGTGTTTAGATGTTACTTGTAATTATTATAACTGGGAGCACTGACTGTTGGGAGTCTGAAAGAACAGGAAACAGGAAGGAGCGGGGAGGAGTTGAGGAGGCAGAATGAGAGTTATAGAGGATGCAGCAGCAGTTGGGCAGAGGTTTCCACTTTAAAAATAAAGTCATGTTGAAGTTTGTTAGTACCTTGACTGGTTGATACAACAGAAGGCCTTCCAGACAACATCTTGGAGATAGGCTGGCTGGGACATGTCACACAGGTCAGGGGGTCTCAAACTTTTTCACAGTGTGGATCTCATCATGTGCCTTTTACAAATGGGTGGACCACTTCTCCTCATTTACAATCTCATAACGTCACTGTCACAACTACAACAATTGTTGATATGGAGAGGTAAAGTTAGGGTAGTAGAAGTTCATCGTGCTGCTTATCTCTGTTCTTCACTCCTCCCATCTATTCTGTTAATCTCTTCCCCCTGCAAATATTTCTTTGTTGCCTGGGTCCCTTATCTTCCTATTCCTTTCCACATTCCCTATTTCCTGGTCATTATTTCCTATGGTACATGCTTCTCTGTCACTTGGTTCCCTACTCCCTTGGATCTGCCACCCATGTTGGTCTTCTGCACCTGCTTCCCATAACTTACAGTTAACTCGTTCCCTTATCCCATGGACATTCCTCTCCTTTTGATGGGTCAGCACCTTGAGGTAAACTTGTGTTTCTTCTCCTCTTATACAGCAGTAGATCCCTAGTGGCTTCTGCCATGCTGATTCTTCTTGTATTCCACTGCCTTTACATGCCTGCAAGCTCTTCTTTTTTAATGAGGACCCTGGACACGTATTGAAGCAGCTTGAAAGGAGGAACTATCAGTACCATGTAGCTTCTGCAGATCACCTGCTAGTGATCCACTAACCACTACTTGTCCATGGTCCACAGTTTGGGAAACTCAGCCAGAGGTAAACCAAGGTGGCTGATATGTGATTTCCAAGAGCAGTACAATTTATGCAAAGACAATTATATAGATAGGAGAGAAATCACTGGTCCCCAGGATTAATACAAAATTACAAATCACACCTGCAGATACAGCTGTCATAAGCATGGCTATATTTTACATTGGTATTGTACTTAAGCAGCTGAAAACTTAAATCCTTAGGACTGTATGTGACACTACAATCCATATTCTATATGGAGATATTGTTAAGATATGAATATGGCATAACTAAGATATGTTTTATTCATAGATTCATAGATTCATAGACTCTAGGACTGGAAGGGACCTTGAGAGGTCATCGAGTCCAGTCCCCTGCCCTCCTGTCAGGACCAAATACTGTCTAGATCATCCCTGATAGACATTTATCTAACCTACTCTTAAATATCTCCAGAGATGGAGATTCCACAACCTCCCTAAGCAATTTATTTCAGTGTTTAACCACCCTGACAGTTAGGAACTTTTTCCTAATGTCCAACCTAAACCTCCCTTGCTGCAGTTTAAGCCCATTGCTTCTTGTTCTATCCTTAGAGGCTAAGATGAACAAGTTTTCTCCCTCCTTCTTATGACACCCTTTTAGATACCTGAAAACTGCTATCATGTCCCCTCTCAGTCTTCTCTTTTCCAAACTAAACAAACCCAGTTATTTCAGCCTTCCTTCATAGGTCATGTTCTCTAGACCTTTAATCATTCTTGTTGCTCTTCTCTGGACCCTCTCCAATTTCTCCACATCTTTCTTGAAATGCAGTGCCCAGAACTGGACACAATACTCCAGTTGAGGCCTAACCAGCGCAGAGTAGAGTGGAAGAATGACTTCTCATGTCTTGCTCACAACACACCTGTTAATGCATCCCAGAATCATGTTTGCTTTTTTTGCAACAGCATCACTCCGTTGACTCATATTTAGCTTGTGGTCCACTATAACCCCTAGATCCCTTTCTGCCGTACTCCTTCCTAGACTCTTCCCATTCTGTATGTGTGAAACTGATTGTTCCTTTCTAAGTGGAGCACTTTGCATTTGTCTTTATTAAACTTCATCCTGTTTACCTGAGACCATTTCTCCAATTTGTCCAGATCATTTTTAATTATGACCCTATCCTCCAAAGCAGTTGCAATCCCTCCCAGTTTGGTATCATCTGCAAACTTAATAACCGTACTTTCTATGCCAATATCTAAGTCATTGATGAAGATATTGAACAGAGCCGGTCCCAAAACAGACCCCTGCAGAACCCCACTTGTTATTCCTTTCCAGCAGGATTAGGAACCATTAATAACTACTCTCTGAGTACGGTTATCCAGCCAGTTATACACCCACCTTATAGTAGCCCCATCTAAGTTGTATTTGCCTAGGGTATTGATAAGAATATCATGCCTTACTAAAGTCTAGGTATACCACATCCACCACTTCTCCCTTATCCACAAGACTCATTATCCTATCAAAGAAAGCTATCAGATTGGTTTGACATCATTTGTTCTTTACAAATCCTTGCTAGCTATTCCCTATCACCTTCCCACCTTCCAAGTGTTTGCAGATGATTTCCTTAATTACTTGCTCCATTATTTTCCCTGGCACAGAAGTTTAACTGATCTGTAGTTTTCTAGGTTGTTTTTATTTCCCTTTTTGTAGATGGGCACTATATTTGCCCGTTTCCAGTCTTCTGGAATTTCTCCTGTCTCCCATGATTTTCCAAAGATAATAGCTAGAGGCTCAGATACCTCCTCTGTTAGCTCCTTGAGTATTCTAGGATGCATTTCATCAAGCCCTGGTGACTTGCAGGCATCTAACTTTTCTAAAAGATTTTTAACTTCTTTTTTTTTATTTTATCTTCTAAACCTACCCCCTTCCCATTAACATTCACTATGTTAGGCATTCCTTTAGACTTCTCAGTGAAGACCGAAACAAAGAAGTCATTAAGCATCTCTGCCATTTCCAATTTTCCTGTTACTGTTTCTCCCTCCTCACTGAGCAGTGGGCCTACCCTGTCCTTGGTCTTCCTCTTGCTTCTAATGTATTGATAAAAAGTCTTCTTGTTTTCCTTTATTCCTGTAGCTAGTTTGAGCTCATTTTGTGCCTTTGCCTTTCTAATCTTGCCCCTGCATTCCTGTGTTGTTTGCCTATATTCATCCTTTGTAATTTTTTCTAATTTCCATTATTTATATGACTCCCTTTTATTTTTTAGATCATGCAAGATCTCATGGTTAAGCCAAGCTGGTCTTTTGCCTCATTTTCTATCTTTCCTACCCAGTGGTGTTTTTGGGCCCTTAATAGTGTCCCTTTGAAAAACTGCCAACTCTCCTCAGTTGTTTTTCCCCTCAGTCTTGATTCCCATGGGACCTTACCGATCAGATCTCTGAGCTTACCAAAATCCGCCTTCCTGAAATCCATTGTCTATTTTGCTGTACTCCCTTCTACCCTTCCTTAGAATTGTGAACTCTATGATTTCATGATCACTTTCACCCAAGCTGCCTTCCACTTTCAAATTCTCAATGAGTTCCTCCCTATTTGTTAAAATCAAATCTAGAACAGCTTCCTCCCAGTAGCTTTTTCAACCTTCTGAAATAAAAAGTTGTCTGCAATGCAGTCCAAGAACTTATTGGATAGTCTGTGTCCCGTTGTGTTATTTTCCCAACATATATCTGGATAGTTGAAGTCCCCTCTCACCACCACATCCGACGAAGTGGGTATTCACCCACGAAAGCTCATGCTCCAAAACGTCTGTTAGTCTATAAGGTGCCACAGGACTCTCTGCTGCTTTTACAGATCCAGACTAACATGGCTACCCCTCTGATACTTGACACCAAATCTTGGGCTTTGGATGATTTTGTTAGTTGTTTAAAAAAAGCCTCATCCACCTCTTCCACCTGGTTAGGTGGCTTGTAGTAGACTCCTAGCATGACATCACCCTTGGTTTTTACCCCTTTTAGCCTAACCCAGAGACTCTCAACACTTCCGTCTCCTATGTCCATCTCCACCTCAGTCCAAGTGTGCACCTTTTTAATGTATAAGGCAACACCTCCTCCCTTTTCCCCCTGTTTATGCCTGTTTATGCCTCCTGAGCAAGCTGTACCTACCCACACCAACATTCCAATCATGTGCATTATCCCACCAAGTTTCAGTGATGCCAACAATGTCATAGTTGTACTTATTTATTAGCTCTTCCAGTCCTTCCTGCTTATTACCCATACTTCTCGCATTTGTATTTAGGCATCTAAGATACTGATTTGATTTTGCCTCCCAGTTGGTCCCTGACCCTCCTTTCTCTCCGCCATTATAACCCATGCTCCCTCCTATTTCCGACCTATCTCCCAGGTCATCCATGCAAGATGGATCATGTGAGGTATCATTAGAAAGGTTATGATGTACTGACTATGACTAGCCTATTTGTATGCATGTATCTTTTTTGTATCTGAAGTTGGGAATATTGTCTATGTACCTATTAAAACCTTGTTTACACCTGGGGAATGCCCACCAGACAAAATGCAATCAGCATTTGCAATCATGGATGGGCCATTGGGGGAGACAATCATGTAATCATGGATGGGCCATTGTGGGGAACAATAGGACTTTGAAAATGTTAATCTCCCACCTTCCTGAGAAGTTTCCTGGGATGCTGCAAACAACCTTGACTCATGGCTGCTTTGGCACTGCAGGGTCATGTGATCATGTCACCTGGTACTGGATTCTATCTTGGACTACTAGTATTTTTCCACTAATAAGAGGTGGGGATCAAACTGGGACACAAAGGATTCCTGCCGTATGTAAATCCTATTTAAGGCAGGGACGTGAGTTAATCTTTTTTCTTTCTTCAATGAATCCCATCCCAGGATGACTGCTGGAAACATCTGAGAAACAAAGAGAAGGGTGGAGGGGGGAGAGAAGGACTAAGCCTAGGCTCAAAAAGGTGATTGGCCTGTGAAAGAAATGCTTAAAACAATATTTAGGGTGATAAATTGCTACTTGTAACCAGTTTCTTTAATGTATTAAGCTTAGTTTGCGTGTTTGTTTTATTTGTTCAATAATCTGCTTTGATCTGTTTGCTATCCCTTATAATAATTTAAAATCTATCTTTTGTAGCAAATAAACTTGTTTTTGTTTTCTCTAAACCCAGTTTGTGAAATCCATAACTGGGGCAAGGGGGAGCAAAAGGCTGTGCATATTTTCCTCCATGTTGAGGGAAGGAGCGAATTTCATGAGCTTACGCTGTACAGTTTTTTCTGTGCAGCGCAAGACCATACAATTTTGGGTTTACACTCCAGAAGAGGTGTGCCTTTGGGCAATTACCTAGCTGAGTCTGCCCATGCAGAGCTGATTTTAGTGTCTCTGTCTATCTGAAGTTGGGTGTGTCCCTAACTATATGTTTGCTGGTGGAGGCTTGAGGGTCTGGCTTAGCAGGACAGTGTAAGGGAGCCCAGGCTGGTGGAACAGGTGGGCTCAGTGCTACCCCAGTACATCAGGTGGCACCCCAGAGTAGGGGGTAACCTGTCACATGTAGTACTGGTAGAGAATTTTAGAAAGGATAGGCTATGGGCATATACTTATATACACATGGAAACAGATAACATATCATAGGCCTAGAGTCAATACCAGCATGGGCCAGTGGATAGTGCATTGAAGTGGGTGGCTGGGGTTCTTGTCTTGCCTCTATTTTTGATTTTCTATATGACTTGGGTCAAAGAATTTTGAGCTTATTCTGTCTCATTTTCCTTACATGTAACTTTGGGTTAATTTGTACCCCAGGTATAGTTTCAAAAGATCTTTTCAAACTTGGCGTAAGCTATCTTGTAGCAGGTAGGGGATTGCCTTGTTATTAAGTTTAGTTTCTAGAAAGCATGATATTATTTTGTTTTATATGTAACCACTTGTTTCCAATATTCTTACTCACTATCACTTGAATCTCTGTTCTTTGATAATATAAGTGCTGTATGTTAAGCAAAGTGGTGATCCTGAGTTGCATCTTACAAGCTGGTGTGTACTATTCATGTGGGAATAGTAGATCTAAGAAATCTGTTAGTGTTCAGTGGAACAGGGGCTGAATGTTCCAGAGGAATGCTCAGAAGACTCAGGGATTAGTGTGTGCCTTTTGCTAACCTGTAGAGAGAAAGAGAGGCCTCTGGGATGCTGGGAACTTTAAGTTTACATGGTAACTGCCCCACTCCACATCCTTTTGGCATGTAATGGTGCATTATGGTGGACCTTATCTGATTAACCTTACATTAGAAACATTAATATATGTGGCTACAAATCATGCTTTAAGATGAGCTCTATAGTTGCATATTAAAAATTGTAAGCAACAAAACAGAATTAATACAACTGTTATCATTAGTACAAGAAAAACCTTAAATCCAATTTATGTATGTTCTTTAGACTGGGCTGTACTGTTACTGATTTAGATAAAATGAATATCCTTTTTATTTAATAATAATTTTGAGGTAAATGATTTATGTGGACATTGAACTTGGGTTTATATCAGTCAAGTTCCATCCATTTTGGAATACCATCAATTGTGGTTTCTTTTTTTCAACTGAAACAGGTGTAATAACTATGTGCCAACAATTGTTTTCTTGTGGTGTGTAAAAGAAAAGTTAGAATAATAGAATCATAGAATATCAGGGTTGGAAGGGACCTCAGGAGATCATTTAGTCCAACCCCCTGTTCAAAGCAGGACCAATCCCCAGCTATTTTTTTTTGTGCCTCCAGATCCCTAAATGGCCCCCTCAAGTTGTTAGTAAGGAACATATTAGAATGTCATATTGATAATATTTATGGTTAGTTACCACATAGTACTGTCCCTTCATATTATAGGTCACCCTCAGAGCCATTTGACAAGACATACTGGGTAAGACACAGTAGCTGCTAACTGGTCTTGTTGGACTCTTTCTAGTCCAGCATATGCACAGACTGGAGTTGTGATGTCAAATACATTATACCTGCATATGTAGAAATATCCCTTAACAGAACAACAGGCCATATGAGAGGCTCTCCAAGTCCTGGATTCTTTATAATATACAAAAAGACTCTGGTAACTCCAGGCTTTCCTTATAAATGTTTCTTTCCAGGTAACCAATTGAATGGACAGCTGCTAATTTATCAAATATTTTGCCAAAAGGATTAAACACAGGTACAGACAAATTAAAAGAAATACATAGGATACTGGCCATTGTGATACAGTTAATTTTACAGGCATCATTATTGGGATGTGATGTTACTGACCCCAAGTTTCTGATGGTGTTAAATGGCTTATATGTTCGAACATAGGACCAATCTATAGGCTGATTTCCCTTGGCACATTTAGGACAATACCACTTGGACATTTGTTCATCTTTAATTAAGCTAGGCACTTTATTTCCCTTAAGATACTTTAATATCTCATCCGCGACTTGTAATATATAACTATCATCAGCAGTACAAATTGTTTTCTTATCTATGCATTTATCTTTCCACTTTGAACCTTTCAGAGTAATAATTTCTTGGGTTAACCCATCTATTTCATTGATCATTGGTGGAAGTACTATATCAGTCTCCTTATAATTAAAATAGCTAACTTGTCTTTTGATATTTTCTAAACCTGATTGAGAAAGGCCCAAAATAGATATAATTATTTCATTTAGGCTTTGTAACCCTCTTGTTCTAAAAATACCCGAGGAAAATACCTTTTCATACCCTCAATAGTACCTCTTATTTGATTATGATATATAGCTATTTTTTAAAATAACCCAGAAGTGTACTATCTGGACACACTAGTAGCATCACAAAAAAACAATCTCTGCCATATTCCAATGTGACAAATTAAAACACATACATTATAAATTAATCAATGTCCCAGGTATTGGAGTACCGCTGAGTTTACTCTTTGGACCTGGTTCAACTTCTGGGACAGGAAGTGTGTTCTACAGTTGTCGCCATAGTAGTTGCTGTGAGCAGGTCCACCATCCATAGGATAATTCTTTTCATTTTTGGTATAGTGGACCCTGTGGGTCACTCTTTCTATAGGTAGGTTATTAATACTTCATAAAGCTAAGTTCTTAATCAACAAGGGACTGTTACTGGCAAAACCATACACCCAATGTCTATTTGTACTTTCAGTTGCATGTTGTATTTCATTATTACTTTTACCAGTGCTATCATGTTTACACATAAAATACAATACAGAAGATTTTGTCCATATAAAATATATTCCAGTGGAGTTGTGCATTCCTGTGAGATGATATGTTACTGGGAGCAACACATTGTTTCCTACCATCCCCATTACTGCAGATTTATGAATGTTGAGATATGCATTTTCTTTGCCAAGTCCTGGAAAATAGATCCAGAGGAACAGTGCCAGGAGCACCTTGCCATCCATGGCTTCTCTTTCTGCCAGGAACAGCTTAAACTGGTTAACATAATACATAATATGAGTATCACTCTTAGTATCAATAACCCGATTTTATACAAAAAAGTTTACTTTTGATCCCTGCTTCCCCCCTTTTGGATGTTTGGTTTTGGAAAAAAATATATAATTTTTTTAGAATAAAGGAAGGAGAGAAAGGAGGTAGAGAGGTTACAAATTTAACTTTAAAATCCAAATTAACACAGTTCTTTTAGTATCTGCTGGTATGTCTACACTACCTGCTGGATCGGTGGGTAGTGATCAATCTATTGGGGAATTGATCCCCAATCGCTCTGCCGTTGACTCCGGAACTCCACCGTGGCGAGAGGCGGAAGCGGAGTCGACGGGGGAGCGGCAGCGGTCAACTCGCCGCTGTCCTCACGGCCAGGTAAATCGACCTAGGGAGGTGGTGGAATCTCCTTCCTTAGAGGTTTTTAAGTCAGGCTTGACAAAGCCCTGGCTGGGATGATTTAGTTGGGTTTGGTCCTGCTTTGAGCAGGGGGTTGGACTAGATGACCTCCTGAGGTCCCTTCCAACCCTGAGATTCTATGATCCTATGATTCTATGCCGACTTCAGCTACGCTATCAGCTATTCGCGTAGCTGAAGTTGCATATCTTAGGTCGATTCCCTCCCCCACCCTGCCCAGTGTAGCCCTAGCCTGAAATAACAACTGAGCTATTTGAAACCTAATATAATGTTACCAAGGAAAGAAATTTAAGGAAGCTTCTTTCACCCTTATTGCCTGGTAATTTTATTTTCACACAGAGACAGTCTAGCTACAGGAAGTGAGTGTGTAATACGCAGGGCAGATTTAACAAATTTAGGAACACCCAAAATTAAACGACAAACACAAGATAAGCCATTAAACTATACATTTTCACAAAGTGTTAACAATACAGAACAATTCCACATTTTGAAAAAATACCCAACAAGATAACTGTAACCTTAGTGTTAATAATTTAAGAAATAACAAAATAGTTTTAGTAGCTGGTAACTGCTAAACCAGCATTAATCTTTAAAAATGCAAAAATTACACTGATCTCTATATAAAAATAAATTATTGAATTTAATTGCAAGATGCTAGATTTAAAATTTATAACACAGTCCAATTATAGATCCTAGGATAAAATTTTGTGCTTAAGGCTGCTTTCAAGGGAAGCAAAATAATATTCAGATAATAGTAATACATGAGCTGGTGTGTACCCATTGAAAAAATAAAGTCAGAGAGAAAGGAATTTCTAAGTGCATTAGAATTAGATAGAAAAAGCAAAGCACTTCAATACACAAGGCATACCAAGAAGTTATTTTTAACAGTGCTCATAAGAGGTTATCTGTCTGCATTTAGCATGATTTATCAAGGCTTTCTGACTCACCAGAGTGATTTTTCTTAGTAGTTTTATAAACACCTTTAAAATTGTCAGCCTCGCTCTCTACCATTCTAACTTCCTGCCATTCTTTCGAGTATGCTGTGGCTGACTTTCCCTGATCTTATCTCTTGCTTTTTGTAAAATGCATGAAAGTATAAATGAAATTTTTGGGGTCAAAACAAAATGAAAAATTTTGTTTCAACATTATCAAAATATTTATACTTTTTTTTTGTTCAGTTAAAACTATTTGGCAAACTTGAACCATGTTCATAAATAAATTTGGGTCTACCAAAACTGCATTGTGGCAAACTGTTTATCCCCCACAAAAAAATTGTCCAGCTGGGACATGGAGAGCAGAGGTAGGACATGGAGTTGCACAAAACTTGCAAGTGTGTGGTGGGAAGTACTGACATAGGTGTTTGTGTATTGGAAAGTGTTGGGTCATGGGTTAGGTGGTTGTCTGGGTGGGAAGATGTGTCTGGGATAGACTAGGGCCACTACTGGACCCCTTACCTTCTGTTCCTTCCACCTGCTCCTCATATCTAGTTGGAGGTGCAGCTAGAGGGATTGCAGAGTGTCTGCTTGGCTGCTTGCAGAGCAGGTGCCACATCCACCTCTAGAACAACTTAACAATGGTTGTGATGGATTCTATGAAAGAAATGCTCCAGAGTCTAATTCAACCACAGCTATTAGACTTGGAGCAGAAATTAATACAGTGAAGCCCTATGGCCTGCATTATACAGGAGTTCAGTCTAGATTATCAGAATGGTCCCTTCTGGCCTTAAACTCTGTAAATCCAATCTATAAAAAGGGGAATTAGGACAATTTATAGAATTACAGACAAGTCAGTTTAACTTCAGTTCCCAGAAAGATAATGGAGCAAATAGTAAGCAAGCAATTTGCAAACACCTAGAAGATAATAATAAGGTTATAAGTAACAGTCAGAATGGATTTGTCAAGAACAAATCATGTCAAACCAACCTAATACCTTTCTTTGACAATGTAACAAGCCTTGTGGATGGGGGGAAGTGGTAGACGTGGTATATCTTGACTTTAGTAAGGCTTTTGATACTGTCCTGCATGACCTCCTCATAAACAAACTAGGAAAATACAACCCAGATGGAGCAACTATAAGGTGGGTCCATAACTGGTTGGAAAACCATTCCCAGAGTGTAAGTTATCAGTGGTTCACAGAAAAGCTGGAAGGGGATATTGAGTGGAGTACCACAGGGATCAGACTTGGGTCTGGTTCTGTTCAATATCTTCATAAGTGATTTAGATAATGGCGTAGTACACTTATAAAGTTTGTGGGAGGTATTGCAAGTGCTTTTGAGGATAAGATTAAAATTCAAAATGATCTGGAAAAAATAAAGAAATGGTTATGTCATAAATGGAATGAAATACAGTAAGGACCAATGCAAAGTGCTTCACTTAAGAAGAAATAATCAATTGCACACATACAAAATGGGAAATGGCTGCTTAGGAAGGAGTACTGCAGAAAGGGATCTGAGTGTCATAATGGATCATAAGCTAAATAAGTCAGTAGTGTAACACTGTTGCAAAAAAAAGCAAACATCACTCTGGATGTATTAGCAGGAGTGTTGTAAGCAAGACTTGAGAAGTAATTCTTCCAATCTACTTCATGCTGATACGGCCTCAACTGGAGTATTGTGTTGAGTTCTAGGCACCACATTTCAGGAAAGATGTGGACAAATTGGAGAAAGTCCATAGGAGAGCAACAAAAATGGTTTAAGGTCTAGAAAAGGTGACCTATGAGGGAAGATTGAAAAAAATGGTGTTTGTTTAGTCTGGAGAATGGAAGACTGAGCAGGGAAATTATAAGTTTTCAAGTACATAAAAGGTTGTTATATGGAGGAGGGTAACAAATTGTTCTTTTTAACCTCTGGGGATAGGACAAGAAGCTTAAATTGCAGAAAGGGTGGTTTAGGTTGAATATTAGGAAAAACTTCCTGTCAGGATATTTAAGCATTGGAACAAATTGTTTATAGAGGCTGTAGAATCTCCATCATTGGAGGTTTTTTAAGAGCAGGTTAGACAGGCACCTGTCAAGGATGGTCTAATAATTATTTAGTCCTGCCTTGAGTGCAGGAAACTGGACTAGATGACCTATTGAAGTTACTTGTGGTCCTACACTTCTATGATTCTATGAAATCTGTGGTGGCTGGCAGAAGCAGCAATGCCAGGCCACTCTTTGAGGCCCACTGAATGTGTGACATTACAGCATGGCTGTGGCATTCCATAAAAGAGCAGGCAAATGTGTGACACTTGGCAGCCTTACCCATGTATTCTGTCTTCACTATTTTTCTCCCACTCCCCTGCCAGCTTCCTTTAACTTCCCTACATGGCTTCTGAGACTTAAACATTTTCCTGTGAATTTTTGTCTGTAAAGAGGGTTAGAACACAAATGTGAGGAGGAAGGAAATGTTGCAGGAAGGAGAGGCATTGCAAGGGAATTAATGGAGATGATGAGGAAAAGATAGAGGTATCAGGAATGGTTTGGTTAGGGGTAAGGGAGACAAAGATCACAGAGGGAATGTTGTCTGCGAAAGAAACAGAGGTGACAGAAAAAATGCTGTTGAGAAGAAATGGGTAAGGAGGATGATATAATGGACCAAAGATTAGTAAAGAGGAAAGGGAAGAGTCAGCAGACCAGGGGGATAAAGTGGAGATATAAACAGGAAACAGAGGGGGGCAGGAGGAGGCAGGCAGAGGGGAGGTGAAGGGAAGAGAAAGGGAATAAGCATGTGGTAAAGGAAAAAGAATAAGAGAGAGGCAGGATCAAAGAATGGAAGCAAAGCAGAAACACAAAAAAAGGAGCAGGGAAACAAAATCCAAATCTCTGTCCAGTTGTGTAAAATCTCCTTCCACCGCTGATCAATTCTCCCTCAAATTTCCTGCTGGAACCTGACAGCTTTGAATTATGTGCAATCCACCTCATTTTTGACTGATCCTACAGATTCCAATTGCTTTCAGAATGTTCTCTGAAACAAAAAGATTTATTTGGAAAATAGATTTTCTGTTAGGACTAACTAAAAAACCAAAAGAAACTTTTCTGCCCAAAAAACAATTTTATGCCACAGCGTTGTATAGTTACCCTTTTTGACCTGAGTAATGCTGAAATTTTAGGTCCTGAAGATGGTTTCGTTCAGGAAGAGAAATTGATTTTTGAATGAGGTATTTCTTTGATGCAATCCTGTTTATTTACAAAGAATTTATAAATTCCTGTTTTCCTGAACACAGGAGGAATCAAACAGCAGGATATGTTTCTTTTCTCACAGCTTCAAGCCCTTTTCATGCCAGCACTGAGCCCAAAAACTCACCCTCTGAGCTTTTTCTCAGGGCATTGCTACCAGTGCTTCTGTGAGTGTGTGAGTGTGTTTTGTTTCTTTGCTGCTTTCTCATTCTCGTCTTTCTGCTTCTCTTTTACAGACAAACTTTTAAACAACAATACCCATTGAAACTCCTCTACCTACATATATCTCTGTTTTGGGCAGTAACGTATGCCTATGTTTTTGGTATTGTTTCAGCTACCTGCTTACATAAAGGATCTTAACGCTTTCTCACATTTATCCCAAATGAAGATTATCTGTTATAGCAAGTATTTTCAGAGAGGTTTAAAACAACCTATAATAGTATATACATTTTACTAAATATCAGATAGTTGTGTACAAATCAAAATCAAAAGTCAAAATAGTAATGTCTAACTAAATTATAAACAATATGAACCTATTTAACTTATGAGCTAGAGGAGTGTAAGTTCTTGGTAAATAAGAATCAACATTTAAAACATACCAGGCCCAATATCCTTCTCTTTTTACAATGACAGAAGGAAGCAAATGGACAATGAAATTGATTTAGTGGGCCCATGTGGTAAGGAGCAAAGATCTCCACATGATGCTTCTTTCCTGAACCCATGGTCACCCCTTTATACAGACATATTGGAGGCTGTGTGGCTGTTGAGGATGTAGGAAGTGGTGTTTGGATAAAGTATATGAGGGGTGGAACTGGGGATCAACATTTCATACAACACGGTACCTTGAGATAGGCTGAAAATCTTTGGCAGATTTTTAAGGTCATTGTGGGCAGATGGGGTGGCTTTCACAATAAGCTATCACGATGGAGAGATTGATTAATAGAAGCCAGACATATTGCCAGGAAGTAGGGGTTACTTGGAGGAGGCATGGAAGGACAACTGTTCTCTGCTTGGGGACCCATGGGTTTTGGTCTGTGTTTCTTGTGTATGCCTGGTCTTCCCTTTTCAAGGACTGCTATCTTCATATACTTTAAAGGGTAGAACAGCATTGGTTGACAATGAAAAGACCGTCAAGAATATTGAGTAAGTATATTGGAAACAAATGGTTATTTTTCACCCCATGTGTTTTTTCCATGACATAGGATGGTTGAGCCCTTAGATCATTTTATAATAAATAACTCAAGGTGTTGAATGAAACATGTTATTTACTACAAGGTATAAACATTATTAATATTGTGTTATGTTAGAGCTAGAGGCAATAGAGGTAGCTTTTTATGAAGTTGAGTTCAGTAATTAGTTCCTTTTTACCTCATCCAGACAAGTTTATTGATGTTATCACAACTTTGAGTTTAATGGCAGACATTTTAAGGCATTTTTTCCATTAAGTGTTGGCACTAATAAACCCTTTATTTGGCTAAATAGAGAAGATTGTTGACACTGAGCTTGTTCTAAAATAAAATGCATACAAAGAAAACTATTTTACATTTTACATTATCTCTTTTTTTTGCTAATACAGAAGAACCCCTATTTTATGAACAAATTGGGGATTGAAAACTTCATAAATTGGAAAGTTAATAAAATTGAACATCTCAAAATTACAGTAGGTCTGTTGCATAAATTAATGTATTGATTAGTCATTTACAGTGTACATAACAAATGGTAACAAATGTAGACAGTGTGTCTGATTTTTCTTTGTTTGAGAGAACTGAATCTCTTCTATTGCCACCAAACTCTCAATCTTTTCAAATCTGTATGTCTGCTTGAACAATGGCTGAAGTTCCATTCTGAGGTAGAAAGATTACTTTGGTGGAAGAAAATGGTTCATGTAACAGGTCATTCATAAGACTGATGTTAATATAATCAGGGTTCTATTGTATTACTGCCACAGAAACAAATGTGACAATGGCATCTTTGGGTTTTAGGTTAGCCCCATATAGAGACACTTACAGTGATCCAGTCTAGAAGTCACAAAGGTGTGGCCTAAAACAGCATGGGCCAGATCTAAAAGAAAAAACAGTCAAATACCTAGCCAGAACCACATGAAAAAAAGTGCTCTTTATCACTGATGACACTTGGGATTCCAGGAAAAGAGGCCCTAGAGCAGTCCCAAATAGTAGATCTCTGGCAGAAGGAGTGGAAAAAACACCTTCATGGGGATAACAACTATCTTTGCCATACCTTCCAGATCCAATCTCCTAGCATTAACTCTCAGCTTGTTTGGGCTGAACCTTGGCTAGGTTTCCACAGGTTTCTATGGCACTCAGGTTTTGGAAAGCAAATACATATAATTCAAATCTGATGAAAACAAGCCATAATAGTGTGTGCCATCTGCACATTGATAGCACCACAGACCAAATTGTGCCTGCAGCCTCATATACACATTGAGCAGGAGGAATGATTAAAACAGAGCCTTGTAGAATCCTGCACAAAAGAATATCTAAGGGCAGATGAGCAATTGCTCAAAACCACTCAGGGAGGAAAAAGCAATTCCCTTTCTCTGTTAGGAACTGGCGGTGAGTTAACAAAACCTCATGGTTCAAGTTTTAAAAGGCTGGTTGTATCATGATCAGTGGAACTGGAGTCAGATCCAGTTATTGACAGATCACCAGTGGAACAGGAAATAAAGGGAGTTAGACTGGCAGCAACTCAGCCACATGGCCAGAGCAGTCCACAGATTTTAATAAAGTTCCACTTCTTCAGCTTAACTTGCATTCAGCATCACTCATTGTGAGTGTAACACTGGTGACAGATTTTAAAAAATCAACATGAATTCCTGTTCACTGTTCATCATTAAGAACATGATTCTCAACTAACTCTGAGACTAGAGTAATCTCCATGCCAAAACTAGGCTTAACTGCCAGTGGAAAGGGATCAAGGAAATCTCAAATTCCAGATGACTCCAAAATTTCCTTGCCACACACTTCACAATAAACTTCTCTATAAGGGGAAAATCTGAGAAAAGGCAATAATTTGTGAAAAGAATGAGGAGTACTTGTGGCACCTTAGAGACTAACAAATTTATTTGGGCATAAGCTTTCGTGGGCTAAAACCCACATCCAATGAAGTGGGTTTTAGCCCATGAAACTTATGTCCAAATAAGTTTGTTAGTCTCTAAGGTCCCACAAGTACTCCTCATTCTTTTTGCTGATACAGACTAACATGGCTACCACTCTGAATAATTTGTGAGGTTTTGTTTGTGACATTCCTTCTTGAGTAAAGGCCTCACAACTGGTAACTTCATGGAAAGTGGTGTAACTCACTGAATTGAAATGGTATCAATCTTCACCATCGATGATTCAAACACATCCCCACTTGCTTTCAAGTGGGGTCAGCTTGCAGATTACAGGTCATAGCTTTCTCGGCAGTTTCTGCACCTTAGTGATTAAAACTGGTTGAAACTCTGTTGCTTCTGTCACCGCCAGACATGGGTCTGCCTCATGACAATGGCCAGCCCAGTGCGTTTGATATGTCTTATCTGTGAAGTAGATTGATAATTCCCACAATATGAATGGTCTAAGAAGAGGTGATCTGGATTTGCTAGGTTGTCAACTATCCAAAACAGTTTCCTCCACCACAGTAATCACATAGGACTTCAAAAACATTTTATGCCAAAATTAGTTGTACTCAGAGTGCCATTTCTAAAATTGATGTTCTAACCTCTTCCCCATGTATTTCATGTGTGGTGGGCCATCTTTAAAGAAAGGAGACCTGTGAGGTAGCTATATGGAGAGACGGTACCTAGGAAAAACTATACTGATCAATCATCATAGAATATCAAGGTTCAAAGGGACCTCAGGAGGTCATCTAGTCCAACCCCCTGCTCAAAGCAGGACCAATCCCCAGACAGATTTTTGCCCTAGATCCCTAAATGGGCCCCTCAAGGATTGAACTCACAATCCTGGGTTTAACAGGCCAATGCTCAAACCACTGAGCTATCCCTCCCTCTGTTGATGACACAATATAATGATGATGTCCTATCAAACATTTGATACAGTAGTCCAGGGATCAGCAACCTCTGGCACGCAGCTCACCAGGGTAAGCACCCTGGCGGGCCGGGCCAGTTTGTTTACCTGCAGCGTCAGCAGGTTCAGCCGATCGCGGCTTCCACTGGCCGTGGTTCACCATCCCAGGCCAATGGGGGCTGTGGGAAGCAGCGTGGATGAGAGATGTGCTGGGCGCGGCTTCCCGCCGCCCCCATTGGCCTGGGACAGTGAACCACAGCCAGTGGGAGCCGCGATCGGCCGAACCTGCCAACACGGCAGGTAAACAAACTGGCCCGGCCTGCCAGGGTAGTTACCCTGGCGAACCGCATGCCAGAGGTTGCTGACCCCTGGAGTAGTCTGTTAGGGTACATCTACACTACCCACCGGATCGGTGGGTTGCGATTGATCTATCGGGGATCGATTTATCGCGTGTAGTGTAGACGGGATAAATCGAATCCCCCATCACTCTCCCATCAACTGCTGAACTCCAGCAGTGCGAGAGGCGGAAGTAAAGTCGATGAGGGATCCGCAGCCGTCGATCCCATGCCGCGAGGATGCAAAGTAAGTAATTTTAATTCGATCTAAGATACGTCGACTTCAGCGATCGATTTCTCGGAGTTCGATATATCGCGTCTCATCTAGACGCGATATATCGAACTCTGAACGCGCTCTCATCGACTCCGGAACTCCACCACCGCGAACGGCGGTGGCGGAGTCGACGGGGGAGCCGTGGACTTCGATCCCGCGCTGTGAGGATGGGTAAGTACTTAGAACTAAGGTACTTTGAGTTCAGCTACGCATACCTTAGTTCGAACCCCACCCCCAGTGTAGACCAGGCCTTAGATCAATCCCCTTCCCACCTCCAGTGTAGACCAGGTCCTAGAAGCAGTGTTCTCTTTTAGAGTTATGCTCAGAGATACACAAGATTTACACAAGAGATACTGTTGGATTTCAGAATAATGAAAGAAGTCCTTTACCCTGATGAAGGCAAAAGTGAACTCTGACTTCAAATCTTGAAGTGGTCTGCCGTGAAAACAGTGTCAACTTCAGTTCCCCAGTCATCAATCCCCACTCAAAGAGAAAATCCAGAGTGTGTCCAACTCTATGAGTGGAGTCTGAATTACTTAAAATAAGCTCCTGTGGTCACTCTGGACTGTGAGCAAACTCTGAAGAGCTCTTGTCTGGTGGATATTGAAATTTTCAAATACAAGTTTAGCAACCCAGATAAAAATCTCTGTCAGCTGGCTTTCGGTCAATTTCTGAAGTCCTTGTTACTCTACTCACACATGCTTCCTGTGGATTTTATATTTGTTCTATCTTTGTCTATTTTGAAGTGAAATAAAAGTAACCAAAATTGAAAATAACATCACTAGAGTGGAAGGTGGGATTTAACTGTATTAAAAGAAAACAATCCAAGTCCCCTTGTATAATTTGTTACTGACCACATACACACGTGCTTGTATTGCACATACACACACTTAGATATACTTTCCCCATTACAATCACAGTTCCATATCCAATCCACCATACACCTGACTCCACTACAGTATCATTCCACATTCCAGTTCTAATTCACCATTTCCTAATTTCCTCCCACATCACATGCTTCAGAAATCAAAACACATTTCCCAGTCAAAGAAACCTTTCATTTTAGGCTTCTCCTTCTGCCCTTGGAACAGGTATCAGCTGTAAACAAAAAAGAGTGGAGGAGGAGAGGCTGTGATGGCAATGAGTCTTGGTGTGAGTCCGTTGGTCCTGCCAAAGTGGATCCTGGATTTTAAAGTCTGCATTACTCTATTTTTCCCCCAAGATTAAACAACAAATAATGGATGTGAGGGAAGGAATGTTATTTCCTATTGCATATCATCTCCACTGAGTATCCCAAGTATATAGAATTATTCTCTGTGCTCAGTATTACTATCTGTGGCCACTTTTCTGAGTATATAGTAATGCAAGTAATTAACTGATTTTTTAAAAAGTACTTATTCTATTAGTTAGGGCTGCAAACAGCCCTTGCCTTGTTCACATGGTGTAACAGGGAGTTTCCTGTATAGTTCAAAGAGAGCTTGTGACATTTAGCTTGTTATCTGGACTAGCTGTTTTGCCTTTGTTTTAAAAGGTTCAGAATGAAAACATCAGATAATTACATTTTTGAAAATGCAGGGAATAAATTGATGCTGACTTCAAACTTCTGCAGTTATGGCCCAGGTTTTTTTTAAAAGTTAGCCTCCCTTTCTGTACCTGCAAATTGCAGACACAAATAACTGCAAATCTGCAGGCACAATTAAGTACTTAGATATCTAAATGATATAGGCCCCAATCCTGCAAGCAGCTGCATATGGATGGACCTCTGTATTCATGATGAGCTACATTGATTTCAGTGGCATTCCACTGGGGGTAAAGTTTTGCATGGTGGAATTGCAGGATAGGGGCAGTAGATTGTACCTGTAATTAACTCGGTAAAAGAGAAAGCCAGGAAGGGCTGGGTTGAAAACCAGGCTTTGTTTACAAGACACAGGCAGAGTTACTCGTTCCTCGGTAATTCTGGACAACTGTATCATCAGTTGCTCTGACATGTGCTTTTCTCATACTTCTACAATGCAATGACTCAACTTAGAGTATGCTAAAGTTGTGCTTAATAATTTTGGTGAAAAGTTTAAATTCAATCCATGTATGAAGAGAAAAGCATGTATATAGCATAATCCTAACTTTAAAATGGAACATAAAAAATTTATATGGACCCATAGGAAAAACCAAGGCTTGTTATTTTTAGATTTTTTTTCTTTTTTAATGAGTATGGACCCTTTTCTTCTTTTGATGACTGTCATAAAAAAATTAACATTCATAATTTCCACTTGTGGTGATTCTTTCATAGTAGACATTTATTTACACAAATTACTGGTATTGAATTGAATTATATTCCTGCAACTCCTCTATTCATTGAATACTTTTAATCTTTAATAGAAACAGACCAGTTTCTCATTCATACAGTATGTTGAAGCTATGAAATCAGAACAGAAAAACAAAAATGCCTTTAGACTAATTTGGAGCAAAAAACTAGATTATAAATGCTCCGATATATTGCATATAGTGTCATACAAAGGACTATTCATTTTCAAATAGGTACATATTTATATAAATAGATACACAGATATCAATAACAATACAATCTATTTAAAAATAAGGGATGAAATCCCGGCTCCACTGACATCAATGGCAAAATTCGAATTGACTTCAGTGGGGTCAGGATTTCATCCAAGGCCTGCAATCCTGCATATATTACCAATTCGTGGTTGGACAATGTTGCAGAACCACTTTTGACATGATTGGTACAAGCCTCTTGATTTAGTACAGCATGAGCCTATAGGGGTTCAGCAAAAGGTGGCAAGACTATGCTGTTTACCTCCAACTTCAAATATAGTTCTCTCACTCCACAGCTGTATTGAATAGAACGTGTTCATCTTCTGTGTGAATCCCAGGATGGGGTTACACTGGCACTAGTTATGGTGTACTGATTTCCCTGCGACGCTGCAATGCTTCTGTGTGAACTAATTAAATTCCTTGCCATGGTGGAGTTGACTGTGCCAAAGCTGACAGTGTTCAGTGACTTCATCATCCTCTTAGCTAATGAATCTTTAGAATCAGCTCAGCTATGATGATTCTGGGACTATCGTGATTAATGGCACAATAAACAAAGTTGATCTCATTCTTGATGTAGTGGATGGGCTAGAGCTGAAGATTAGGCTGTTAAAATTAGGCTCAAGTCTCCTGTCTTTTGAGGATGAGATATTGTATCGCTAAAGGGAAAGGGACTTGTTTTGATGGACCATTCTCAAAGTCTAATGGACTGCTTCTAGGAAACCCACCAGGAAGCTATTATTACTCTGACAGACTATTCTATCTAAGTTTCGGTAGGATCTTGCAATAATTGTTTATCCTCAACTATCAGTAGGGTGGCCACTTCAGTGCTCTCTTCTCCAGTTTTTTTTCATAGCTCATCTGCAGAAGCTGAAGGAGGTAGGAAAATGTCTAGAGAATCAGTAAAAGAATACTCTGGCTAAAGCTGATTCACTTTTCTGTAGAGGGCTAGATCCACAAGTGTTTCACTACCATTATAAATGCTTACACTCCCACCATGACAAATGCTGACAGTGAGAAAGAAAAATTCTACAGTGACTTAGACAAACTCATGGTGTCCACACTGGTGCCAGATAAACTGATCATCATGGGGGACTTCAATGCAAGAGTTGAAAGTAATGCAGTAGTCTGGTGGTATGCCATCAGACAGCATGGAACTGCGAAAGAGAATAGCAGGGGAACTCTGCTACTCAGTGAATTTGTCAAGCGGCAACTAGTGATCACAGATACCTTTTCCAACCAACTAGACAAAAAGAAAACATCATGGATGAACCCTAGATCCGAACAATAGCATCTTATTGACTACATCATTGTCCAGTGGTGAGATCTACAGCATTGAATCCTGGACATTGGCATGAGCTACTCCAAACTGCTATTGGTAATACAACCAGTGCATTGCAAGTCATAACCCAATCAATTGGCTCAATGTAAAGCCATTACAAGATGAAGGTACATCAGCACAGTAGGTGACTTCACAATATCAAGCAGCTCTCATCACAGCAAAATAATTTCACCAAGATTGGTTCGATGAGAATGACCCAGAAATACAATAGGTATTCACTGAAAAATATGAGATGCACTGTCAAATTCTTGCATTCCATGTCCCTGTGAGCACAGTAATGACATTCATGAATGTGTGTTATGGCAACCAATCTAAGCTTAGAGACATACAGGATGAATAGTGGAATGCCAAGGCAGATGATATCCAGGACTATTCTGACCATCATGAGACCAAGATTTCTATGCTGATTTGAAAGATGTATATAGTTCTACCCACAGCACTACAGTGCCCCTGAAGAATGTGTATGGCCTAACACTAATCACTGACAAAGGATAAATCATTCAGAGGTGGCAGCAGCATTTCAGTGATTTTCTGAACACACTGTTCAATATCGTAGACGAGGCACGAATAAGAATAATGATTAGCCAACATGTAATGACGATCAGTATCATGAAGAACTGCAGGCCCAGAATCTGATGTCATTCTCGAGGAAATATCTAAGTATGGAGGTGAGTCCTTGCTGACATGACTGAATGGACTCCTTCTCAATGTATATACAAACAAGGCCTCAAAGATAGTACCATTGTCACCATATACAAGAAGAAAGGTGAAAAGTCTGACTATGGCAACTATTGCGACATCTTGGTGTCAAACTGTCTAGAGTGGCTCACAACCATGAATGTTAACCTCAGGGCAGACCGTTAAGAAACAGGACATGAACCCCAAACTCTTTGTGTGTTCTCCACTTACATTTCACAAAACATGTATTAAATGTGAGCTCCTCAAGCACTATAACAACCTTAACATGGAGTCATAGACAATCCCCTTGCTTACTCTTGTCTATCTTACTACCAAGGCAAGCTTGCCTTTTTTTTCAAAGGTGGCCCCTTACACTAAAAATAACAACAATATTTAGGTTACTCCCAGTCCCAAAGGTCTAGTCACTTACCCCAGTTCAATTGTACCTGAGACACTGTACCAGGGACCGGCAACCTTTGGCATGGCAGCTCCCACTGGCCGTGGTTTGCTCCAGGCCAATGGGGGCTGCGGGAAGTGGTGTGGGCCGAGGGATGTGCTGGCCGCCGCTTCCTGCCACCCCTATAGGCCTGGAGTGGTGAACTGTGGCAAGTGAGAGCTGCGATCGGCCGAACCTGCGGACGCGGCACGTAAACAAACCAGCCCGGCCCGCCAGGGTGCTTACCCTGATGGGCCGCGTGCCAAAGGTTGCCGATCCCTGCCCTATACCAAAGACAATGCTTGTGGCCAATCCTATAATAAATTAACCAGAGATTTAGTAACTAAGGAAAAAAAAGAGTTATTTACAAGGCTAAAGCTGATAAGGATATACACACAAATGAGTTATAATCTTAGTTTTCAAAATGTGATAGCAGCTGCTGTAATATGCAAGCTCTATATGTCCTCTAGGGCTAACCCAGACCAAGCTCTGGGGACCCCTTGCTTATGCTTAGAAATCTTGCCTTTCCAACTCTAAGCAGCACAGAGATATAGTTTCTTCCTGTGCACTATTTTTATTCCATTCCCCCAGAGTTCAAGCTGATGGGATAAGTCCCCGTGCATGTCTGCTCTTCATGGGTATTGGGGGAGCAATCAACAGTCTTTTGTCCACTGATGTTCCACAATGACTTGTCTGGTGTATATGAACCTTCTTTGGTTGGAGAGGAGATGACACTTCTTGTGGTAAACTGGGGGTTTACAGTTTTAGAGCAAACACTTAAATATGACCATATAACATGGGATACAGATGTTTTAAGTAAGATTAATACATGCAGCATCCGACAAGCATTTCATAAAGTCTAAACACCACACACATTCGTATAATGCTAATATCTGTTTTAACAATACTAACACACAGGTGAGCCAGGCTGCATTCCAGCTATGCATTGTTCAGTGAGGCCTAAGGGCCTTGGCATGAGCTGGCACCTGGTTTGCCAGCATCACACTTGGTACTCTCCATGGATGGAAAGGTTCTGGCCAAAATATTCTTTGATTTTCTGCTAGACAACATTGCTAATTATGTGCCATCGGAGTCACAATGTGGTTTCAGGCCAACAAGAGGAATGTTAGACAATATTTGTAGCTTGTCAGATGCAGGGAAAATGCAGCAAACAGCAACAGGACCTTTACACTGTCTTCTTCAATCTGGCTAACACGTTTGACACAGTCAGTTGACCTGGATTTTGTAAATTATTATGTAAGTTTGGTTGTTTAGAAACATTTACAAACAATCTGAGGCTATTTCAAGATGGAATGCTTGGATGAGTCTGTGTAGATGGTTTTCTGTCTGACCCATTTCCTATCACTAACGGTATTAAGCAGGGCTGCATAACTGGTCTAACCCTATGCAGAAATGCTAGATCAGGGGTGGGCAAACTTTTTGGCCCGAGGGCTATACTGGGGTTGCAAAACTGTATGGAGGGCTGGGTAGGGAAGTCCGTGCCTCCCCAAACAGCCTGGCCCCCGCCTGCTATCCGTCCCCTCCCACTTCCCGCCCCTGACTGGACCCCTCAGAACTCCTGACCCATCCAACCCCCCTGCTCCTTGTCCACTGAATGCCCCCTCCCAGGACCCCCTGCCCCAAACTGCCCCCCCTCACCCTCCCTATCCAACCCCCCCTGCTCCCTGTACCCTGACTGCTCCGACCCCTATCCACACCCCCAAACCCTGACAGGCCTCTGGGACCTCCATGCCTATCCAACCCTCCCATTCTCCGTCTCCTGATACCTATCCACACCCCTGCCCCCTGACAGGCCCCCTGGGACTCCCATGCTTATCCAACTCCCCCTGTTCCCTGTCCTCTGACCACCACCCCCCAGAACCTCTGACGCATCCAACCACCCCCTTCTCCCTGTCCCCTGACTGCCCCCCGGACCCACCTCCCCTTATCCAACCCCCTGGCCCCGGCCCCCTTACCATGCTGCTCAGAGCAGCATGTCTGGCAGCCGTGCCACTCGGCCGGAACTAGACACGCTGCCACTCTTCTTGGCAGGAGCCCACCGCTTTGAGGCCCAGAGCGCTGCCAGCACGGCGGCGTGGCTATGGGGGAGGAGGGACAGCAGGAGAGTGGCCGGGGGCTAACTTCCCTGGCCGGGAGTTCCAGGGCTGGGCAGGATGGTCCCGCAGGCCGGAAGTGGCCCACAGGACATAGTTTGCCCACCTCTGTGCTAGATGATGCTACAGGAGACCTAAACGCAGGTATAAGGATGTTTCTGATCCTCTGGAAAATTATGCAACCTGAACAGGCTGTGATCTTCCATTAAGGTCTTTGAGACAATTGTCCATGAGCTGCTGTATGCCAATGACTGTGCTCTAGAGGCTCATACTCACAAAGAGATACAATTGATTACAAACAGATTTATGGAGTTTGCAAAAAGATATGGGCTGACAATCAATCTGAAAAAGACAGAAGTCATGTATTAGCCCTGCATCAGTGAAATCCTATACAAAACCAAAAGACTTCATCAGCACCATAGAACTGAATGCTATTACAGACTTCTGGTATCTTGGCAGCACTTTGTCAATGATGCTACTATAGTGTGGTGTTTAGATGTTGCTTGTGATTATTAGAACTGGGAGCACTGGCTATTGGGAAAGGAGCTAACAAGTTGCATCAACAAAGCCAGTTCCTCATTTGGCAGAGGATGATGACACCAAAATGCCAAAGCAGTTGCTGTATGGCAAAGTGGGTAACTGCACATGAGGTGGCCAGAAGAAATGCTTCTAGGACACACAGAAGCATAACTGGAAGCAGTGCAACATTGATGTCGACAGCTGGAAGTCATCAGCAACAGATAGATCACACTGGTGAGCAGCAGTCAATGATGGGGTTATTCAGTTAGAGATTAATCGCTGTATGAATCTTGAAGCACAAAGTATGAATCATAAACAGTGGCAGATTCAGCAGGCACAGATTGTAATCCCTTCTTTGATAGTGAGCTATGCCTGCATTCAGTGTAGAAATGACTGGCACTCGCACATTGGCCTTTTAGCTACAATTGTAACCCTCAAGATGTAATACCTTCATCAGTATGATTTTAGGTCATGAAGGACAACAACAGGGGGTTATATCCACAAACGGACTTAAGTACCTAAATCCAACATTTAGGCACCACTAAGATCCTAAAAAAAACCCATACTCAGCTGCTCCCTAAGTTTCTGTTGCTCAAGTCCCCATGATACTTAACTTTCCATTGGTGGACATGTGCCAAACTGCCTTAATCCTGGTGCTGCTGAGTTGCTTGGCATCCTAGCTCACACTTAAGCTCCATTAGGATTCTCAAACCAGGCATTTTCCTGCCTATCTTGCTGTTGGCAGGGTATGATCAAACAGGTTTTCTCAGCACACACCTAAGCCAAACAAGCGACATCCAGGGCCAACCAGATCAGGATATTTTTCAGGTAGGTCGGTGTGCATGAATGCCATTTAGAGGAGGGACTAGAACCAAAGTCTCCCATATCCCAGCTAAGTGCCCTGAGCACCAGACTATTAGGTATTCTAAAGCAAGTTTCTCTGTCTTTCCTGTTGAAGCTGTTTCATTTTGTACAAATAATTAAATATTCACTGGGCTGGACAGAGAGACAGAGAGTGTAGTGGTGAGGACACTCCCTGGACTGTGCAAGGCCCAAGTTCTAGTTTGTGATCCAGGGAATATTTAATTGTTTATTCAAATTGTAACAGCTTCAACAGGTGAGATAGAGTGAGCCTCACTACACGATACCTAATAGACTGGGGGTCAGGGAGAGCTGGAGATCTGAATTGAAGTCCCTATTCCAAATAGGGCACAGCAAGAATTTAAAAACAGGTTTCTTACAGCCCAGGCAAGTGCCCTTAACCACTGGACTATAGTGGTGTGGGGATTTCACTTCCCCACCCTTGTAGTGTGTGAAAAAGGGCTGATCTGACTTAGGTGCTTAATTCCAGGGAAGGGTCACAGCTGTGAATCCCAAGCGGAGTAAGGCACCTAACTAGCTTTAGGGCACATGGCTTAGGCCATACCCCTTGGTATTTCCTACTGGCTAGTTATTACAGCTCCATGCTCAGCTTGCTGGCTTCTGTGACTCCCTTTCTTAGGCACCTAACTCTCCCCATGCGCTCTACAGGGAGCCTAGGAACTTACCTTGAAGCTGAGAATTCCCCTAGGTGGCAGGATGCCTTAAAGTTGGGCATGGCAATGCTCAGCTCAGTCTCTTTGTGGATCTACCTCAATGTGCACACACAAGCACCGTGTCTAACTGAACCTTCTAAAAAACTCCTGTGTGTTATGAGAGCTCTGGCCTAACTTTTTGGATGTTTGGATTGTTGGATGGCTGAGTTATTTGCAATGAACATTTGAAACTCTGAGACCTCCAATTCTCTGTGAGGTCTCTGAAGAGTTTATAAACTTCTTAATAGCACTGCTAGAATGCCTATGAAAAGGGCAAACTCCATAAATTTAATAGCTTAGATCAGTATTGGGCAACCTGTGGTGGGCCATCAGACAGTTTGTTCACATTGACCATCTGCAGGCATGGCCATCCGCAGCTCCCAGTGGCCACAGTTTGCCGTTCCCGGAATTTACTCTTAGCAGACACACATAGTGTAATTTTTAAGCTCCATAAACCAAACAACTTCCGTTCAAGGAGCTTACAAACATCACAGGCATAGCCTGCATAGTTTGTAAGTCCTTAAACCAAATAGCTCTGATTCCAGGAATATAAAAGCTAGTTAGTAATTGTTTAAATATTTCTTGTTCTAGTTTAATGTTTGCCAAAATTATTCAAGACTATTTGGAAACAAAAATGTTTTTAAGGTGAAAGAACATTGTTTAGTTTAGATAAGTGCATCCAGAATGTATAGATGATAGGCAGGGGGAGCATTCTTCTTTGTTACATTAAATATTGTGTTTTGCAAGTACATTACAGTATACTGAATGTATCTAATGCACTGAATGCATAGTATTATAAACCTTGTTACTGTGATTCTCTACTAGATTTTTTATGTGCTTTTCAGATACAAAAATTGGTAATATGCAGAATGGAGTCATCAGCAGACCTGGAAAAATGCCCATCAATGCCCGAACTGAAATATCCATACTTCAAAAGGATGTTGAAAAATAAGAAAGGGTTCAGGAAAGAGCTCCAATAATGATTCAAGGTCTAGAAAATGTGTCTTGGAATGAGACACTATAGAAGCTCAATCTATTTAGTTTATCCAAGAGAAGGATAAGAAGTGATTTGATCACAGTCTACAAGTACAAACATGGAGAGATTTCTAAATAGAAAGCTCTTTAATTTAGCAGCAAAAGGTATAAGAAGAACCTGAGTTTGGAAGCTGAAGTGAGATAAATTCAGAATGGAAATAAGGCACAACTTTTCAACAGTGAGGACAATTAATCATTGGCACAACTTACCAAGGCATGTGATAGATTCTTCACTACTTGAAGTCTTTAAATCAGGACTGGATGTCTTTCTAAAAAATATGCGTTGGTTACATCATAAATTATGGGCTAGTTGCAGGTATCACATGTTGAAATTCTATGACCTGTGTTTTGCAGAAAGCTAAACTTGATAGTCATAATGTTCTCTTCTGGCCTTAAAAATCTATAAATCTATGATATTCTCCTCACTTCTTTTTTTCTCAGGCATCAGTATTGACTGTGATTCAGATTCTTATTGGTGTACTGATTACTGAAGTCTGCAGGCTGATAGGAGAAAATGGAATTCTCCGAGGGAATTATGTGCCAAAAATTAAAATTATGTGCACAATATTTTAAAATTCTGCAAATTTTATTTGTCAATAAATAAATGTGGTTCTAGCATGGCAGTGGGGAGCACAGGCCACTGGCTGCACTGAGGTACAGGGACTTGGCAGTGAGGCTGCACCTGACCCTGACACAGTGCAAGGGCTGGGCTTGACCCAGAAACACCCTGGGACCCTGCCTCTCTGTGCCAGGTGCACCATGTATGGGTGGGCAGGTTCAGCCCAGCAGGATCCAAGTGTAGAGGGGCTTAGTGTTGGGAGATCCAGGTGTGGGGTGAGAGGTTTCTGTGTGGGGCGATCTGGGTGCAGCTGGCTCAATGGGAGATCTGGAAGCACAGGGGCTCATGGGGTGGGGGGAAGTTTCCAGGTGCGGAGGCAATGGGACTCTGCAGGGGATCCAGATGAAGTAGTGGGGCTGAGCAGGGGGAGTGGGGATTGATAGGGTGGGAGTGGGAGGGAGTCCAGGTGTAGAGGGAGTCAGGGTTAGATGGGCCTACATAATGGGGGAGCCCCAGCTGCTGCCGAAGGAACTCTGCATGCCACTTTTCTTCTCCGTTGCCCTCCCCTCACTCCCACATTCCACTCTCCCATACCTATGCTATAATAAATTAATAATTTATACCTATTTTATCCCCTTCCTTCCCTTCTACTCCCAGACTGCTGCACTGGGCAACACAGTATAGGGAGGAGGTGAGCAGCCCTCAGTGGTGAAAGACCAGGTTAAGGACTATTTAGAAAACATGGACATGCACAAGTCCATGGGTGCAGACACAATGCATCTGAGCGTGCTGATGTAGTTGACTGATGTGATTGCAGAGCCATTGGCCGTTATCTTTGAAAACTCGTAGTGATTGGGGGAGGTCCTGGACAATTGGAAAAAGGCAAATATAGTACCCATCTTTAAAAAAGGGAAGAAGGAGAATCCAGGGAACTACAGACCGGTCAGCCTCACCTCAGTCCCTGGAAAAATCAAGAAGCAGATTCTCTAGGAATCCATTTTGAAGAACTTGGAGGAGAGGAAGGTGATCAGGAACAGTCAACATGGATTCACCAAGGGCAAGTCGTGCCTGACTAACCTAATTGCCTTCTGTGATGAGATAACTGGCTCTGTGGATATGGGGAAAACGATGGACGTGATTTACCTTGACTTTAGCAAAACTTTTGATATGGTCTCCCACTGTATTCTTGCCAGCAAGTTAAAGTTAAAGAAGTATGGATTGGATGAATGGAGTATAAAGTGGATAGAAAGCTGGCTATATCATCAGGCTCAATGGGTAGCGATCAATGGTTTGATGTCTAATTGGCAGCTGGTATCAAGCAGAGTGCCCCAGGGACCAGTCCTGGGGCTGATTTTGTTCAATATCTTCATTAATGATCTGGCTGATGGGATGGATTGCACCCTCAGCAAATTCGTGGATGACACTAAGCTGGGGAGAGAGGTAGTTACACTGGGGAGTAGGTATAGGGTGCAGAGTGACCTAGACAAATTGGAGGATTGGGCCAAAATAAATCTGATGAGGTTCAATGAGGACAAGTGCAGAGTCCTGCACTTAGGAAAGAAAAATCCCATGCACTGCTACAGGCTAGAGATTGACTGGCTAAGTGGCAGTTCTGCAGAAAAGGACCTGGGGATTACAGTGGACGAGAAGCTGGATATGAGTCAACAGTGCACCCTTGTTGTCAAGAAGGCTAATGGCATATTGGGTTCCATTAGTAGGAGCATTGCTAGCAGATCGAGGGAAGTGATTAGTCCCCTCTATTCGGCACTAGTGAGGTCTCATCTGGAGTATTGCGTCCAGTTTTAGGCCCCCCACTAAGGATGTGGACAAACTGGAAAGAGTCCAGGGGAGGGCAACAAAAATGATTAGGGGGCTGGAGCACACGACTTACGAGTAGAGGCTGAGGGAACTGGGCTTATTTAGTCTGCAGAAGAGAAGAGTGAGGGGGGATTTGTTAGGAGCCTTCAACTACCTGAAGGGGGATTCCAAAGCGGATGGAGCTTGGCTGTTCTTAGTGGTGGCAGATGACAGAACAAGGAGCAATGGTCTCAAGTTGCAGTAGGGGAGGTATAGGTTGGTGTAGGTAGGAAACATTATTTCACTAGGAGGGTGGTGAAGCACTGGACTGGGTTGCCTAGGGAGGTGGTGGAATCTCCATCCTTAGAGGTTTTTAAGGCCCGGCTTGACAAAGCCCTGGCTGAGATGATTTAGTTCATGTTGGTCCTGCTTTGAGCAGGGGGTTTAACTAGATGACCTCCTGAGGTCTCTTCCAACCCTAATCTTCTATGATTCTATGTAGAATCTAAAGTTTTACATTGTTTTGTTTTTGAGTGCAGTTATGTAATAAAAACAATCTACATGTGTAAGTTGCACTTCTAGGATAAAGAGAGTGCTCTACAGTACTTGTATGAGGTAAATTGAAAAAAATCCTCTTTCTGTTGCTTAGCATTTTTACACTGCAAATATTGTAATAAAAATAATTGTATAAAATGAGCACTGTACACTTTGTATTCTGTGTTGTAATTGAAATAGATATATTTGAAAATGTAGAAAAACGTCCACAATATTTAATAAATTTAAATTGGTATTCTATTGTTTAACAGTGCGATTAAAGCTGTAATTAATCCCGATTAATTTTTTAATCACAATTATTTTTTTTGTGAATTGCATGAGTTAACTGCAATTAATTGACAGCTCTGCTCTAAACCTTTACATTTTCTAACCTTTTTTTTCTTTCTCCTACAGAACTCTTTTCTTTAATTATTTTCATTGCCTGTTGTGGGATCACGTCTCTTTTTCCTCCTTTTTTTGATATGGTGTAATGAGAGCTGAACACAGCATTACCAGTATATGATTAGTTTCTATAATCATATATGCTATAATTGAATATTTTCAGTTTTTATTTCCTGTTCCATTCTTTGCACATCAAAATGTTTTGTTTGCTTTTGTGACATTTATTTACTATTCTGTTGGCACATTCAAAGAATTCCAGTAGCGTGGTGATGCATGATTTACCTTTACAGAACCACACTTGGTTTGTCTCTTTTGTATCATGTTTTGTGATTGTCTCTTCTGTATTGTTTCAGTTAATTTACTTGGTAGTCCCTTTACTATCTAGCAAACTAATTGACCCACTGATTCTCTGAACTCTTGTGCTTATGATAGACTTAAATAATTTCTTACTTGTTTGTTTTTCTGTCTTTGGTTATTTGCTCTTCAAATTCCTTCTTAGGCCTCGCAAATTTCCAATTTACTTTTTACATGCCATAATTTTTTCCTTTTTATTTGCTTAACGTAGGTTGGATTTCCATTTCCAAGGATACCTGTTTGGCTAGAATAATCTCTTGTATTTCCTCTCCGACATTTTATCATGTAAAATCATTCCTGAAGGACCAACAATTTCCCTGTGTTACCTGAATGCTTTTAATAACTAAATATTATTTTCTCTTTAGCGATGTGGGTACTTACTGAAAGGGGAGAAGGAGAATTACATAAGGGACAGGGAAACTAGGTTGAGAGTCACCGAACCACAGTGGAGGCACCTTGTCTCTTTCAATTGGCAATCCCTAGGTTCTGCTCTGTGCATGTGTATAGTGGGTCAGTTCTGGCACTGCCCTGTCATGTTGTCCTTCAAAGTTGAAAGCAAAAGAACACTTACACTAATATGACTCAAAAGCTTTTCCGGAGTACAGTATAGCTGACAGCCATATTTTGGCAAGCAAACTGCAACATAAATGAATCCAGAGGCTCATAAGCAAATGAAGGAAAGCATTCACCAAGTTTGATTTTTGTTCTTGTCAATTTTAGTTACTTTTATAAATCTGTGTCTTAGAAAATCATCCAGCTTGGCCTGAATATTTCTTGGAAACCTAAGTTTCACTCAGTCCCAACAAACTTTTGTTTATTAGTCCAGGATTTATAGTTTTCAGTAAAAATAAATTATGTTAGGTGCAGGAGGTTTTCTGCCAGACTTTGGAATATCTTCTGAAATTCTGAATATCTGGACTGAAATTTTCTATATTAATGCTATAATTGGCTTTAACCTAGGAGCAGTAACTCTGCTGGTTCTGAGATCCTCATCCAAGACTTTCATATTCAAAGCAATGTTCACATAGGGGCTGAACTTACTCAGCACATATAATGCAGAACAATGAGACACTCCATGTGAGTAGCATGGAGGAATGGGTCTTGGCAGTTAAATGTAGGAAACGGAGTCACCCAATTTAGGCTTAATCAATTTTTGCCTTTATTTATACAATTTCAAAGAGAATTATTGTCAGTTATAGTGTCTGGACATACATTTATGCCAGACAATAACAGACAAGATGGAATTGGTAAATGGGCTAAAATTACTGCATTTTGGGGCAGTGGAAAGTCCTTCCACCTTCCATGATGGTTGCCCATCCTCTGATCTCCTGGTCTGGACCTTCAGTCCTGTCCTTCAGTTTCTAGTCCAGTGTTTCTCAGGTTTGGGCCCACATTCACTTTGATTTTTATATATTTTCACATTTTGCACTGCTCAACTTTTCTCCAGTCAGTGTCTAAGACATTACCTATTGATTTTTAATGTAAACCATACATAACACAAGCACAGGCTTCAGTTACCCAATTTCTGCATTTTTCCTGCTAGTTATGCAGTTTCTGGGTCATGTTGTTCTCTGTCATCCTGTTCACAGAAAAGGGATTTTTTAAATTTATCATTACATGTTTATGTACCTATTACTTACATCTTCCAACAAGATACACTACTTATCTTGCCAGCAATAATATCATTTTAAACAAATCAGCAATTTATATAAAAGAAAAATTGGCAGTAACATGCTCATGCCAGGCAAGGACTTGTCCTAAGTGTTACCTTATCTATAAAAACAACGAAGAGTCTGGTGGCACTTTAAAGACTAACAGATTTATTTGGGCATAAGCTTTTGTAGGTAAAAAACCCACTTCTTCAGATGCATCTACAGATTGCATCTGAAGAAGGCATGGGAACAGCACTGGGACTATTAAAGCACAGCAGAGAATGTGTTTTAAAATTAAGCATACTCCAAACTTCAGAATTTGAACTACGTAACTGTGCAATCATACACATGTAGTCCTCTTGGGCTCAATTCTTTGCTCAGGAGTAATTGGAGTGTGGGAGGGAGAACAGGGAGTAAATTATAATGTCCTGGTTTTTCAGTGCCAGATCCCAGGATAAATTAAAGCTGCAGCGGGGCAGCTTTAACTGATGCTGATACAGCTGTGAGGTCCTCAGGGACATTATGCCAGTAGAAAGCACCCCTAGTGAAGTTTTACTTCATCACACCCAATTCCCTCCCATCTTCTTCCCTGACGTACCCCCTTCCTTCCAGCCTCTTCTCCCATTCCCCCAACTCATATGCCAGGTGGCACAACTGGCATAGGAGGCAGAAGAACCACCTCAACCTGCTTAACACCAGAGAATATTGCTCTTATAGAGGGCACTTTCTCCAAGGAGAATCTCTAGCAGCTTTAGTTCTCTTTGTGCTTCTTACCCAGTGCAAAGTGAACTTAGCAGATAGGAGAATTCATTCCATTGACTTTCCTGGAACTATCTGCATCAATATCAGTATCTGTAAGAGTTGAAGAATGGACCTTACATTTACAAATTCTCTATAACTGACATACCACTGGGAAAATTCTTTGATTTTCTCACTCAGTGATTGGGCAATCCAAAAGGAGAGTAGCAGAGCCTCTGCCAGATCTCACAACAGTGCTGGGACCCAGTAACAGGAGAGAAGTTTACGAGATCCACAATTTAAGTGTGAAATGACATTTCAACAAACACATGATCTGTGTTACGTTTTAGGGATAAATTAAGGGCTTGTTACTGCAGTGCTAGCTCAAGTTATCTACACCAAGTTAACACTTCTCGAGTTAGCCTAGCTCAAATGAGGGTGATCACACAGCAAAATAACATAGCATGTGTATTGGCAGTGCAGAGTAGCTGAATCTCCATTGCATTATAGCATCTGTTATATCCCATATTCCCGATAGGCCAGCTAGCTTGAGTTTAAAGCACCACTTAACTTGAGTTAGAGATTTGCGTGTGAGGGAAGAAGATAAGTTGTGGGGAACATGCGAGCTAAAAATGCAGTGAAGACACATCCTCAGTCAATTGTGTCCCATGCCAGAACACTCTAAAAAGATGTTTTGGGGTGCCTGTGTATGGCGTAGAGCAAGTTTATACAGCAAGAAAGGTAAATGAGTCTTTTACCAAATCTACCCCTTAAATTCTAACTGAATCATTGACATTACATTGAAATACACGCAGGAAGGTATTATTTAATGACACATCTTAATATAACATATGTGCATGATTCCATTACATTTATTTGGCACAAAAGACATTTTTTATAGAAAATTCATTTAACTAAGTCGGCAAGAATAAACTAAAACACATACAATGTATTTACAGTAGATTATTTATAAGGCTGTCAAACGATTAAAAAATTTAATCATGATTAATCATGAGATTAAAAAATGAATCACGGTGTTTTTGTACATAATTCTACATTTGTAAGTTACACTTTCATGACAAAGAGATTGAACTACAGTACTTGTATTAGGTGAATTGAAAAACACTATTTCTTTTGTTTATCATTTTTCAGTGCAAATATTTAGAATAAAAAATAATATACACTTTGATTTCAGTTATAACACAGAATACAATATATATGAAAATGTAGAAAAAACATCCAAAATATTTAATAAATTTCAATTGGTATTCTATTGTTTAACAGTGTGATTAAAACTGTGATTGATCGTGATTGTTTTAATCACAATTAATTTTTTTGAGTTAATCACGTGAGTTAACTGCGATTAATCAACAGCCCTAATTATTTACCTTTTGATCTTTCAAACTATTGTATTTTAAAGATAGTTTACTGGTGTGGCTTAGTTTTGGTTCAGCAAATGCTATTCTAAAATATTTGAAAGAAATGCTACACATAAACAAGGCAATCACACAGAACTGTTGATTTTCACAGCAGTGAATTTCTGTCAATGAAGTGAAGCTTAATGTTATTAAACCATAATTAAGCACTTGAAGTGTAGTCTTTTACACTTGCTAATCTTGGTGACTGTTTACATGCTACTGTTTGTTAAATGGCAAAGTTTATTGATTTGGCAAATTCAGTACTGCATTGTATATTTCCATTCAATCTGTGTTCCTACATATGGTTCAGCATTTTTAAATGTCAACCGCAAAGTATTATTGATCTGTAATTAAAAGTGCAGATAAAAATTAGCATAGTAGAAGTTTATGGTCATTAGTACAAGTACTGTTAGGCAATTATTTAGCTTGTTTTAGCATCTCTTTCTTTTCAGGCATTGACATATAGTATGATACCCACCTGAACATTTTTATTTTGTTAAAAGGCAAGTTTAATGATCACCAAACCCTGGCATTTTAGTGGGGTGTTGATATCAGGATTATGTTGTATTTTCTGACATTAATTTTCTCTGAAGGGTTTTCTCAGATGGGGGAATAATGAAAAAAAATGACTAAATATTGGAAGTGCACCTCTAACCCACAGGTGCTTGTGTGTTTCAGGTCCCCTTCTCTGCTGATCCCCAGAGGATAGCTGGAGGGCTGTAACAATTCATATCCTTTGTGGATTGGCACAGAGAGGGGACCCATAACACACATTCACTGGTGGGTTACAAACCAATTATCCAATATACATTTGCTGTGTGAAATCAGATTTTGCTTTTCCTGTATCAACAATGATTTTTTTTCTGCTATTTGAGATGAAGATACTTTAATGGAAAACACACCACAGAGTATGTTTTCTTTTTCCTCTTATACCACTTCGTCTTTTGGGATTTATATGTATTCTTCGATAATTCTCTAATGTAAACATTGCAATTGTTAATAGATTAGAAAACTTTTTCATTCTAAGTGGCTGGTTCATTTCCAGACCAGATCAGTAACAACTGAATGTTATTAACAACTCTTTGGTGGTTGAGGTAAAAGAATTTGATGATCTTAGTCCAGTCCCCACTCAAAAAGTGGCTGAAACACCACTATAATTAGTACTAATTGGTACTTGTTGGCAATTGGACATACTGGAGTAAAGTGGCTTTAAAAATTACTATGTGTTTGCTGGGATTGACCAAGGATACCAGATGACTTGAGAACAGGATTGATTGTAGCTCTCTGAATGGGTAAAGATGCTGCAAATGATCCAAACACCAATCAGGATATCACCTTTTAAAGTTAGCATCTTAAAGTCCGTGAGATGGTTTTAGAGGCAAGGCTGAGGACCAAGATGTGGATAAATATATAGGAGAGGCGCAACATGGCTTTAGGTGGGGAAGGAATACTATAGATGCAATATTAGCAATAAGAGAATTTTGAAAGACTGTTAAATGGAGGGTGTAATTGCTATATAGCATTTATTCATTGTGAAAACGCATATGAGTCAGTTCTTTAGGACTTGGCATTTGGAGTACTGAGATGGATGGGAGGAGAACTTCAAGAGGAGGAGATGATAGAGGATCTGTATTGAGGGCCAAGAGCTAAGTTAGTAACAATATACAGAATTTTGAAGAGTTTGGAGGTGACGGTGGGATTAAGATGGGGCAGTGTGCTGAGTCCACTTCTCTTTATCCCAGTTATGGAGTTAATTAGCAGGAGAATCAAGCCCATGGAGACACAAAGAAAACTAATGGGTCCTGATGATCTGGCTCTTTTGGCTGATAGCAAAGAAGAATTAGTAAATATGAATGGGCATTGGTAATCAGAGAGGGTGGCTAGGTGGTGGCTAGGATGGTGATTTCTGAAAGGTCACCAATGCACTTTTCCTGAGAAAACTACAATGCACTGGTGATCTTCCAGAAAACACCATCCTAGCCACCATGGATGTAGAGGCTCTCTACACAAACATCCCACACACTGATGGAATACAAGCTGTCAGGAACAGTATCCCTGATGATGCCACAGCACAACTGGTTGCTTAGCTCTGTGACTTTATCCTCACACAAAACTATTTCAAATTTGATGACAATATATATCTCCAGATCAGTGGCACCGCTATGGGCAACCGCATGGCCACACAATATGCCAACATTTTTATGGCTGACCTGGAACAATGCTTCCTCAGCTCTCGTCCACTCACGCCCCTTCTCTACCTATGCTACATTGATGACATCTTCATCATCTGGACCCTTGGGAAGAAGACTCTGGAAAAATTCCACCACAATTTCAACTGCTTCCACCCCACCATCAACCTCAGCCTGGACAAATCTACATGGGAGGTCCACTTCCTAGACACCACGGTGCAAATAAGTGACAGTTATGTTAACACCACCCTATACCGAAAACCCACCGACCACTATGCCTACCTTCATGCCTCCAGCTTCCATCCCAGACACACAACACGATCCATTGTCAACAGCCAAGCACTGAGGTACAACCGCATCTGCTCCAACCTCTCTAACAGAGACCAACACCTACAAAATCTTCACCAAGCATTCTCAAAACTATGATACCTGCATGAGGAAATAAGGAAACAGATCAACAGAGCCAGACGTGTACCCAGAAGCCTCCTACTGCAAGACAAACCCCAGAAAGAAACCAACAGAACTCCATTCGCCATCACATACAGTCCCCAGCTAAAACCTCTCCAATGCATCATCAGTGATCTACAACCCATCCTGGACAATGATCCCTCACTTTCACAGGCCTTGAGTGGCAGGCCAGTCCTTGCCCACAGACAACCCGCCAACCTAAAGCATATTCTCACCAGTAACTGCACACTGCACCATAGTAACTAACTCAGGAACCAATCCATGCAACAAACCTCGATGCCAACTCTGCCCACATATCTACACCAGCAACACCATCACAGGACCTAACCAGATCATCCACACCATCACCGGTTCATTCACCTGCATGTCATCATGTGCCAGCAATGCCCCTCTGCTATATATATCGGCCAAAATGGACAGTAACTACGTAAAAGGATAAATGGACACAAATCAGATATTAGGAATATGCAAAAACCTGTAGGAGAACACTTCAATTTCCCAGGACACACAATAGCAGTTTTAAAGGTAGCCATCCTGCAGCAAAAACACTTCAGGACCAGACTTCAAAGAGAAACTGCTGAGCTTCTGTTCATCTGCAAATTTGACACCATCAGCTCAGGATTAAACAAAGACTGTGAATGGCTAGCCAACTGCAAAAGCAGTTTCTCCTCCCTTGGTGTTCACACCTCAACTGCTGGAAGAGGACCTCATCCTCCCTGATTGAACTAACCTCGTTATCTCTAGCCTGATTCTTGCTTGCATATTTACACCTGCCTCTGGAAATTTCCACTACATGCATCCAATGAAGTGGGTATTCACCCACGAAAGCTCATGCTCCAATATGTCTGTTAATCTATAAGGTGCCGCAGGACTCTTTGCTGCTTTTACAGATCCAGACTAACACGGCTACCACTCTGATATTTGAATTATCAGTGCTGATTGTGCACATTTGAGGTGGGCTGGACATGTGGTAAGAATAGGAGAAGAATGACCAGCAAATAAGGCATGGGAGGAAGATGACAGCAAGAAAGGATATGGAAGACTGAGGATATAAAGGAAAGAGAAATGTGAGGCAAAAAGATACCATCAAGATGCCACTTAAATATCATAATCTTGCTGATATATTTGACAAAGGAAATGTGGACACCCTGCCGTGCAGTGGAGGAATGACTATTTTATCTACCTCCAGCCCAGAGCTGAGATTCCTTTCGACTGTATATATGCTCTCTCTGAACCAGAGCTGCAGGATCTTTGGACCTATCTGCAGAAGAATCTGCAGAAGGGATTCATCGATCCATCTATGTCTCAGGCAGAAACTCTAATTTTCTTTGTTAAGAAGAAGGATGGGTCCTTGAGGGCCAACATTGATTATTGGGCATGCCACAAAGTGACTGGAACCACTATCCTCTCCCTCTCATTCATGGGGTCTTAGACTGTCTACACTCAAATTTTTACAAAACAAGTTCTGTGCAGGGCCTAGAATCTGGTATGAGTGTGAAAGGGAGATGAATGGAAGGCCACTTTCCACATTCGGTATGGCCAATTTTAGCAACTTGACATACTACTCAACCTATACATTGCCGTTGCTACCTTCCAGCACTTTAATAATAAATATCTTCCAGGACATGCTGGCCTGATTCATTAATATTTACCTTGATGACATCCTTATTTTCTTGGATAACCAAGCACATACCAAGCATGTTATGACCAGCACGTACAAAGCATCTTGGAAAGACTTTACCCGAAACACCCGTATACCAACCTAGAGAAATGCCAGTTTGACCAGGACTCAGTGGTGTTTCCGGGTTATGTCATCTCCCCTAAGGACCCATGTAAGATGGCAGCCATAACAGACTTGATGGCACCAAAATATATCCATGGAATACAGTGCTTCCTGAACTTTGACAATTTCTACAGGGATTTATCAAGGGATTCTCCAGCTTGATTGCCCCTATAACCACTCTCCTACAGAAAGGATCCCAAGTTGTTTTGGTCCCCAGAAGCACATACTGCATTTGATCACCTAAAGCAGAATTTTGTCACAATCCCCCACGTTACTTCACCCTGACCAAGCTAGATCATTTACAGTGGAGGCAGATGCTTCGAACTTTTTGCTGGGAGTGATCTGTAGACTTTTTCCAAGGTCATCTTTACCCTTGTGCCTTCAATTCATGCAAACTTATCCCACCAGAGTAGCACTATGACATTCTAGATAAATAGTTATTGGCCATTCAAGTGGCCTGTGAGGAGTGATGGCAACTCTTTGAAAGAGCTAAGTTCTCAGTCACAGTTAACTCATGCAATTAACTAAAAAAAATGAATTGTGATTAAAAAAATGAATCGTGATTAATTGCATTGTTAAACGATAGAATACCTGCTGAAATTTATGAAATATTTTGGATGTTTTTCTACATTTTCAAATATATCTATTTCAATTACAACACAGAATACAAAGTGTACAGTGATCACTTTATATTATTTTTATTATAAATATTTGCACTGCCTCTGCATACTTCAGCCATCATTCCAGAGGACATGCTTCCATGCTGATGATGCTTGTTAAAAAAATGTGTTAATTAAATTTGTGACTGAACTCCTTGGGGGAGAATGGTATGTCTTCTACTCTGTTTTACCTGCATTCTGCCATATATTTTATGTTATAGCAGTCTTGAATGATGACCCAGCACATATTGTTTGTTTTAAGAACACTTTCACTGCAAATTTGACAAAATACAAAGAAGATATGAGTGTGAAATTTCTAAAGATAGCTACAGCATTTGACCCAAGATTTAAGACTTTGAAGTACCTTCCAAAATCTGAGAGGGATGAGGTGTGGAGCATGCTTTCAGAAGTCTTAAAAGAACAGCACTCTGATGTGGAAATTACAGAACCCAAACCACCAAAAAAGAAAATCAACCTTCTGCTGGCGGGATCTGACTCATGATGATGAAAATGAACATGCATTGGTCTACACTGCTTTGGATGGTTATCAAGCAGAACCCATCATCAGCATGGATGCATGTCCTATGGAATGGTGGTTGATGCATAAAGGGACATATGAATCTTTAGTGCATCTGGCATGTAAATATCTTGCGACCCTAGCTACAACAGTGTCATTCAAACACCTGCTCTCACTTTCAGGTGACATTGTAAACAAGAAGCAGACAGCATTATCTTCTGCAAATGTAAACAAACTTGTTTATCTGAGAGATTGGCTGAACAAGGAGTAGGACTGAGTGGACTTGTAGGATCTAAAATTTTACATTGTTTTATTTTTCAGTACAGGCTTTTTTTTGCACATAATTCTACATTTTTAAGTTCAACTTTGATAATAAAGAGATTGCACTACAGTACTTGTATTAGGTGAATTGAAAAATACTATTTATTTTGTTATTTACAGTGCAAATATTTGTAATAAAAAATAAAGTTAGCACTGTACACTTTGTATTCTGTGTTGTAATTGAAATCAATATATTTGAAAATGTAGAAAACATTCCAAAATATTATTCTATTATTTTTAACAGCACAATTAATTGTGGAATTAATCATGATTAATTTTTAAAATTGTGATTAATTTTTTTTGACAGCTCTAGTTCTTACCATTTATAAGAATCTGGCATTCATAAAGAAGTTCTGCTGTTGCCTCTCTTTTACAAGCTTCAATTTCATGGTCACCTACCAGCCAGAAACAAGGAAGGGGAAGGTGGATGCATTATCCTGAAAGGACGAGTATTGTGAACCTGGCATGGAAATCCCATCCATGATCCTAAAATCCTTCAATTTTATTGCTGGTAATGCAGTTCACAACCTGATATCCTCCATCCAGTCCCTGCTGCTCAATGATCCTTTAGTAATTCAAATTAATTGGGCTTTAGATGATAACAAAGTTCAGTCCAACTTGGCATTCATGCTCCAAGATGAACTCCTCTACCATAAAGGGTGCATCTATGTGGTTGAGGGCCTGCCCAGGCTCTAAGTCCTAAGACTCTGCCATGACGCTCCTCTGTCAGGCTACTTCAGCTGGTTCAAGATCCAGGACATGGTGTCTAGAAACTTTTGGCCAGCCCTGCATGCTTCCATAGTGACTTACATGATGTCCTGTGAGCTCTGCATTAGCATGACAGCCCCCCATGTGAGACTGCTTGGTCTCCTCCAGCCCTTGCCCACCCCCATCTCAGCAATGGGCCATCACTTCCATGGACTGTATCATTGAACTTCTGCCTACACAAGGACACTCCACAATTCTTAGTAGTTGTGGATCTCTTAACAAAGATGGCACATTTTGTACAATGATAGAGTTTCCCCACTGCCCGAGACACAGCCAGACTTTGAAGACATCTTTTACCTCTATGGATTACCAACGAGCGTAGCGTCTGATCCAGTTCAGTTCTCATTTCTGACAGGAATTACTGTGTCTCCTGGAAATTGAAGCCCATACCTTGACTGCTTAGTACCCAAACATCAGCGGTCATACAGAATGGGTCAGCCAGGGTCTGGAGCAGTACATAATGTTTTCTCAGTTATCACTAGGAAAATTGGATGTTGCTGATCTCCCATCTGGAATTTGCCTGAAACAATGTCTTGGACATCTCAACCCAACAGTCCTCCCTTTTTTGTGCTTATTATGGGATCCATCTTTGCTTTCGCCCCAAGGTCCCCATTGAGTCTGCAATGCTCACCATTGCTGACCTCACTACTTCCATCCAACAGGGGTATCAAAAGCTTAAATGCCAGCTGGAAGATACTAAGGCAGCATACACATGGTTCACATAGTACCACATATACACATAGTATTGATACCATCAGTTGGCCCCCAGCTTCACAGTAAGGGATAAGGTCTAGCTGTCTGCCTAGAACCTTAGATCTACTCACCCAGCCACGAAGCTGTACTTGGGGCTCTTTCAAATTACAGAAAGGATTAACTTGGTAATATTCAGGCTACAGCTACCAGAATCCCTTAAGGTCGACCACATATTTCCCCGTTGAAGCCACATACCAAGAATCCCTTCCCACATATACCACTACTGATAATCTTTCAGGAGCAAAAGGCTACATAATTCAGCCAATACTGGACTCTTGCTGACTACAGGGAGGATAGCAATACTTAATTAATTGGGAAGGAGATGGTCCAGACAAATGCTCATGAGAACCTGCGGAACACATCCAAGCCCTGGACTTCCTGCATGCTTTTCAACATGCCTATCCTGAGAAACCAAGTCCCAAGGCACTCTAGGGGGAGCCCTTGATTGGGGGAGGGGATACTATCAGGTATCTGGGCCTGCAGCAGAGTCATTCTCCTGCCAATCCAACGAGCACAGAAAGCCTGACTGACCTGCACCACCTGATTGGTCACCTGCTGCTGTTGCTTGTAGGCCAGCAGCAGCAGCAGCTCTCCATCTGGTCAATGCATTCATACCCGCTGCTGCAATCCTGCCTGTGTCTGCTATTCCTTGTCTTGCTCATGTCCTGCTCCAGCCCTGATCCTTCTTATGTTGCAGCTTTGTTCCCAAATCTTGTTCCTACTTAGTCCTTGGTACCTCAACTTACTCCTGGCTCCAGCTTTCTCACTCTAAACCTGTTTTTTGACCCATGGCATAGCTACTGGTTTCTGATCCTAGCTCTGAACCTTGGCTTGGCTCTTAGTTCTTGGTTCCAGCTCTGACTCCTGGCATGGCTACTGGTTCCTGACTCTGGGCCTGGCCCTGGGATTGGATTTGCTTCCTGGTTCAACCATTAGGCCTGACTCCTGCTCCCACCACTATGTCTTACCATCCATGGCCTGGTCTCTAACAAGCTCCACTAAGGGTAACTTCAGAAGAGAGTAATCACATGGGATTTACTATATTTGATTACTTTACACAAATGGATTAATTATTAACATTTAATATTTATATTACAATACAGTAGAACCTCAAAGTTATGAACACCGGACTTATGAACTGACTGGTCAACCACACACCTCATTTGGAACCTGAAGTATGCAATCAGGCAGCAGCAGAGACAAAAAAAAACCAAAAAAAAAAACCCCAAAAAGAACAACAATGAGCAAAGCAAATACAGCAAAATACCATGTTAAATGTAAACTACTAAAAACATAAAGGAACGGCAGCATTTTCTTCAGCATAGTAAAGTTTCAAAGCTGTTTTGAGTCAATGTTCAGTTATAAACTTTTAAAAGAACAACCATAATGTTTTATTTAAAGTTACGAACATTTCAGAGTCACAAACAACCTCTATTTCTGAGATGTTCATAACTTTGAGATTCTACTGTACCTTGCATGGCCTCCCATCAGGTTCATGCCCATAATATGGTTGGTATTTTGTAACACAGGAAGATATGGCCTCTAGCCAAAATACTTTACATTCTAAGGTCATGTCTACACTTACAAACTTGCAGCAGCACAGCTGTACTGATACAGATGTGCTGCTGTAAGATCGCTCATGTAGCCACATTATGCCAACAGGAGAGAGCTCTCTCATCAACATAATAAAATCAGCTCAATGAGCGGTGGTAGCCATGTTGGTGGGAGAGCATCTCTTGCTGACATAGTGCTGTGCACATGAGTGCTTAGGGCTGGTAAAACTTATGTTGCTCGGGGGGTGTTTTTTTACACTCCTGAGCAATGAAATTTTTGCCAACATAAGTGCTAGTGTAGATATAGCCTAAGAAAAGAAGCTACACACGGGATGGGGAGCAGGATACAATCAGAGCATGGATTCTAAAACAGTGTTATGAGCTGAGTTAAACCTTGTTATGGGATTGAGGTTGATAGGTGTGAACTCTCCCTTTCATTTATATAACTGTAAATCTACACCCCACCTAAGAAAAAAGGAGTGTTTGAATCCACCCAGGAGATTTTACTGAGTCTTGTTTTGTGTGTGTATGTTCGTGTTTATGTGGAAAGGCAGAGCACAAAGAAACTTAAGAATACAGAAGAAATACTGGAAAAGAGAGACAGTGTAAAGAAGAAATTGAATGCATACTGGCTGACCTTGGAAGAAACCAGGGGAGAGGTTTTTGGATTGGGGTGCAGGTGGAAAAGAGTGCTCTCAGTGCTTGTGAGCAAAAGGAGCTGTTGCTGCTATTTGATTCCCTCTGTGGTCAGAGACACAGGACTTTGTACATTCTTTGCAAATTAAATTGCATCAGAGAAATACCTGACTACCAGCAATTTCTATTCCCATCTGGAACACCCTTGGGGTCCCAAACCTTGATTACCACTTGGGTCAAAAGGGGCAAAAACAGAAACAAATGTCAAGCCTAAGTATTTTGAGTAAAACTAAAAAAAAATATCTTCAAATATGACTATGGACAAAGAACATTTTAAGTGTGAACTGGAAATTTGTGAAGCCCTTTGAGGTATAGTGATAAAAGAATATATTTTGTCAAAAAATAATTATGGCAATCAGTCTACTGAGCATGCTCTTTGCCAACAATGTTGAACAATATTTTTTTCATCCTTGTTGGATTTGGATTATGGGAACTAATAAATTGCCATATCCTACTCAACTCCAAAACATTTTTCAAGGTAATTAGTATTTTTTCATGGACTTTGGTGAAACTAAGAAATTTTTAGATTCCTTATTGGGAATAGGAAGTAAGAAAATATCTGCTTTGTTTATTCAAAAACAATTTAACAAATACATCTTACTTCCTGCATTTCTAATCAATTTCACAGTATGCTGTTGATTTCTCCTTGCTAATAATATGTAATATAGGTCTGTCTTCTTTAGACTTTAATACTATACCGTTATTTTGGAGACTGGGAATTTTAATATGAAGTTGTTTGTTTTATGTGAAATTCACGAGCCAGTGGATGGCGGTCCTGCAAGGTTTCATACTTCAATTGTGCCTTATGCACTCAAGTACTTAGCCCAAGCAGCCGGGTCTGGTACTGGTGAGAACATACAGGAGGAAAAAAGAGGAATCTTCTCCCACACCACAGAGGAGTTGCAAAGCCCCTTTGTAGAGCTTACTGGAGCCCAATTACAGGAATAGATGTAAGCTCTGTTGACCCTTGCAGGGCAATTTAATGTGAGAAAGAGGAGTGGCTCCGTTGGGCTCATCCCAGTTTGTTTTATCTGCCCATGCTATCCCATCCAGTCCCTCTCCATTGTCCATAGAGTGCAGCTGTGCCCTGGGCAGGGATGGCACACTCTACATAGCCTTACCTCAATCCTTGCTCACTGAAAGCACCCCAGTGCTGAGAGGAGAGTCCAATGCCTTGGCAGCAAGTGCAGGACTTGCCCTTTAGTGAATAATAATTTTCTAATATTTTTCCTTTCTTTTCCTTTACATCTCCAACTGTGGACAGCAGGGATCTTGTGGCATTGTGTTTTGATTTTAATTCAATTTCCCTAGCACTGAATGGACCGCTTTGTGTATTTATTATTATTTTATATAAAGTTATTTCAAATATATTAAAAATATATAAACATGTTATGCTTTTTAAAGTTTAGAATACTGATTTATTTTTCCAGGTTACAAACCATCTGTGAAAAAACAATTCCATGAAATCTGTGCGTTGGGTAATTATTCAAAGATGTCTCAGTCAAGTTTTTTACCCAAAGTATGCTAATTGCATATTATATTTATGTAGTAAATATTTTCAGATTTTATTATATTTTTATTTCCTTTTTACAAGTGGACTTGTAAAGAAATACATTTATTTATCTAGGTTAAATGCTTTGGTAAAACCTTTTGAACAGAATCTTGTTACTTTAGTAAAATACACACACACACAGAGAAAATATCATGACAAGCACTTCCACTGTAATAGTAACCTTTCCATAGACTTTCCAACTTGTCTAGTCTTCCTTGAAGGTCGATTGGGTTTTCAACTCTGTTATCTGCTAGGTGTTTGATGGAGTGGTCCAGATAACAGAGGAGAGAGCAAAGGAAAAAGAATTTTTTGAAGATCAAAAGTGGCTGTTCATTTTGTTATCTGACCCTATCTGTTGTCATAGTAACAGGTTTCTTTTAACCTCTGCCATCAGATGATTTGTCTCTATCTGTTATGAATTATACTTTTACTGAGTAGCTGTTGGTAAAGCATAAAGTGAGCACCATGTTTTTCAGTTTCCTACTGCAGTATTGAGAGATGTAAAATGAACTCCATTTTCTAATTAAAGGATTTAAATATTACCCTTTTTCAAAGCATTTAAACTGCTATCCTAATTTAACAAATAAGATAAAACATTCAAAGTGGATATGAAGTAACTCGAGTTCTAGCATTTATAGCAAATAAGTGACAACCCAGGATCAAATCCTGAAAAAAGACAAGCATCTACAGCTCCCATTGGAAGTTATTCATCGGTGCTCAGAGCCTCTCAGAATTTTTTTACCCAAAACCTCAGGGCCAGATTGTGACTGGCCTTCCATGGTGTGCAGAAGAAGCCCCTTCTCTGGCATGGTGTGCATAAGGAGTCATCACTATAGCAGTTTCTGTTCACTCTGGTGTCCAACCTGAAAAATGGGGGAGAAGGCCCAATTCCTATCTGTACCAGCCCACAGAACAGAGCCAATAAACCTTGTGGCGTGATCTTCAACATTTGAATGGATAGTGCTGAATGTGCACACCCCATGGGCAGACCAGAAAACTCTGGGAGTGTATATGCTCCTCAAGAGTGGAGTTGTATGCAAATTAAAGTTTAGTCCTCAATGTTATTCATTAGTAACTTTATCAAACAGTTAAGACTAGTTAAATGCTAACCCAGAGTACATATATCAGACATAAATTATGTGCAGGATATTAACATTAAAATATTTTAGTAATGAGTTGTGTGCCCACATCTTATGTAATACCTAATGTAATGTAATACCTAAAATACTGAAACTGTATATAAATATGGGGCACTTAGATCTTCAGTGGGCACTGGATCAGGGTATTGGTGAATGAGATTTCCCCTTCATAAATTTGCTTCTGAATATATCCACTGTAGGAGTCCTGCCTTCAGAGTCCAGGAAGCAGTTAAACTTTGGAAGCAGGTACATCTCAACCCACAGATCCTAAAATCCTAGACAAGGTTATGAAGGTCTGTGCCTCCCATCTGACCTTTTTTCTTGCCTTTCCACTGGGAACAATGGGTCACAGACCATCCCTCCAGGTATGTTCAAAGTTTTTGTTATTTTTTCTCCATATTTCTTGACATTTTCTTTTGAAATTCAGTATTAGAAGATAGAGTAGCTGATTGTAGGTTGCAGTATCTTTCTTGTCAGCTCTGTAGGCCATACAAGATGACAGACTGAGAGAAACACTATGAACGTAGGCGGCATACAATGTCAGCAAAATATCCTATGCCAGTCAACATGGCAGGCACTGCCCCTGCCTTGGTGAACCTTGCTCTTTCCAAAAATGCTCAAATTCCTCTTTAGAACAGAGCAGGAAAGGAATTTGGAGACAAACCACCTGGATGATTTTTACAGAACAATTTTTTCCTGTTATTTCCTTATCTCACAAAAGTTAGGAGGAGGTCAAGAAGGGAGATGGATCTTGATGCTATTCTAGTGCTCCAAAAGCAAAGCTAGTGAACCTGAAAAATAAAATTCTGTATGATAATTTATGTTCTCTACTTTCCTCCAGCAAGAGTGGTTTTAGATGTTTACTTCCACATCTTCAAAAGGCACCCACTCCTCAGGGAGTACTGAGACTCAGGTAGGTATTGACTGGTAGTAGTGCAAGGTGCTCCCATATGCTTTTGGGATTTTCAGCAAGCATCTGGCAAAGTGCTGGTTGCTCAGCTAAGGAAGTCAGAGCTTCAGATAACAGAATATCTATCATCATCATAGCTTGTCATTCCAAAACTTCAGCCAACACCTAGTGTTGTCAGCTATTTTGAATAGTTCTTTGCGAGTTCAGGATATTGACAGGGGAAATGGTATAAGGCCGAGACCACAATCTATACCACTAAGAAATCCACTTTTCAACCAGAACAAAAATTACCATTCATAGGAATGACTCTAGATTCCAAAATAGCTTCTACTTTTCTCCCACAAACTTTATTCATAGATCTACAGAAATCGTTCTTGTCAATCATGGCAAAACTGATGAGTTAATTAAGGGAGATCCTCAGATTCTTAAGGTTGATGGCTGGTAATCGTATTCACAAGGATGGGACACCTTCAGTTTTGAATCACTTCTCAGTTTTGACCAGTGTTAGATGAGCTCACCATGATTTTTTGTCTCCATCATATTATTAGTCAGTCCTTGATTTGGTGGACTCTTCCCCAAAATGTCCATAAGATAGTTCTGTTCTTTGAAACTGCTCCTCTTATGATAAGGACAAACACATCCAGCTCAGAATGATGGGCTCTCCTCACACAACTGATAGCTCATGCTTTCTGGAAAACGAGGCCTGGCTACACATACTGTAAACATGCTGCAGGTTTGGACTAAAAGGTTAGTTCTTGTGAGAAAGAAATAGTTAAACAAAAATTGTAAATATTAATTGTTAACTATTAATTGTGTTAATGAATTGTATTATGAAAGTTATAACACTCCTGTTTTTAGGAGTCATAATATGAAACCTCTCCATTTTAAGACAAATGCAAAGTGGGGAAGAACTAACCTGTTCTTTAAATTATAGACATAAAAATAGGCAAGATTATTTAATTGTGGCTTGCCTGGCACATGGGTGAGGTGTGTTAGGCCCAGAGCCAAGATTGATGGTAGGTTTATGAATGGACATTTTAAAAAATTTATTCTGAAATGGACTATAATGAAGTATAATCAAATGACTTATCCAATGAGGAGGGCAGCATCTGAAGATGGGTTCATTGGCTGAGCCCATAATTTTTAGAATTACTGAAGGCTAGTGGAATTTTTATAACTGCTGATAGAACTGCTAATTCTAAAGAGTTTCTGGTTTGGGGGAAGACTATTGAATTCAAACACTGTTGGGCTGTCAGATAGTTCCAGGATGGAGCCTAGGCCGAAGGACCTGAGGGATATGCTGTGGGTCAGTAGACTCACTGACAAGTTAGGAATTACTGGCAAAGATGAGAACTTTGCTTTGGAGGTAAGTGACACATGGAGAGAAAACTGAGTGTCCAGAACTCCAAGACTGATCACTTTGGGGAGGGGTGTCACCTGCACCTAAAGACTTGTCATAGATAAGCACATAGATGGTCTCCTACCACTAGTAACCTACGGGCATCAAGCTGGGCTGAAAGAGCACTGTTGGCTGATTCTCCATGTTCAGTGCCAGCTTTCCTGAGGATCTGAAAGACAATGAGAGCTGAAAAGTTCACAGAAAACCATCTGATCAGAAATATCAAAATAGTTTCTCTTTAACAGTTGGAGTGAAGTCCTGGCTGATGTAAAGTGATATTTTTCTCTCAGTGCTACAGACTTCTCCTGTTCCTGAAAAATGATATTTTCTGCTGTCCTACATAAATACAATCAAGAAAGAGAGGGTACTGGTAAAATGTTCTGGCATATTACCAAATTTGTTATACTTGGTATTTATTTTAATTTGTAAATATCATTGGCAGTGCATAGTACATCTAAAAAGCATCTTCATCTAGATGTACAGTGTATCTATAAAATACCTTTATATGCTATTGTATATTCCAAAAAGTCTTATGCTAACATGTCTCGTAGTGTTGTGTCCCTTCATGATACCAGCAAAGTCTGCACACCAAACCATTTTGAAAAGATCTTTGGCCTTCATAGTCACAAGATTTGAAATACCAGAAAAAAACTCTTTATTTTCTAACACATATACTCAACAATCTGTGTAAAACTTTGGGGAAATTTTCAGACACGTATAATTAAGGCTGTGATTTAGTCACGGAGGTCACTGAATCCATTACTTTCAAAGACTTCCCTGACTTCAGCCAGTGCCAGCAGGGAGCTTCAGGGTCCCCTGAACCCTGCCAATGCAGGGAGCTGTGGGTTAACCCTACTGCCCCAGGTGGTTGCTGTGGGCGGCAGGGGGACTCCCGCCGCTCCTGGCCACCTCAAGCGGCAGGGGAGAACCCCAGAGATCCTGGCATCCGCTGGTAGCAGGGGGAACCCCTACAGCTCCCGGCTGCTGCGGAAGGCAGAGAGGGAGTCCTGCAGCTCAGAACTGCCAGCAGAGGGGGACCCATATTTTTAGGTTTAATTATTTGCCTTATTAACATAACTGCGCAAGATTACTGAAAACTTTCCAAAGCCAAAAAAGCCAAACCAAACCAAACCAAAAAACATTGTTTTTGAACACACAAGAAACATCTATAACAAATGCACTTGAAATATCAATCCTGAAAACTATGATTTCCTGCAAGCAAAAGTCTCCAGGTTAATTAATCTTTTATTGATGTCAGAAATAGAATCCTTAAGCTGAAGGAGTGATTTGGCAGTAAAAAATAGATGTCTGTGTCTTAGTTAGTTTCCAAGGAGAGTGATTGATAATCAAGTACAAAGAACCACCATTTTAAGGTTAGTCACATTGGTGATATTTTATTTTTTCTACTTAAGTTTAAATGGAGAATGTATTAAACTAATGCAAATAAACTTTACTGTATAGCAATAGATAAAGTTTCTGGTGCAGAAGTGAGATTAATGTCACTTAGGAGGGATCAGAGATGGGAGAATTTTTAACCAAATGAAAAATTTCAGATATCAACTTATTGTCAAGAAAGAATGCCCAGGGAAGGACAGCCCCTCCTTGTTGCAACTGCTAGCAGAGAACTCAACATCACTGAAGTGGAAGCATACTGGAAGAGGTAAGAAATTCATACCTTGATTGCTTACTAAACTTAGCTCTGGCTGGACTTCTCATTTTAAGTTTGCCACTGTCTCTTCCTTCCCCCTCATTTATTTATTTGTCTATGGGAATGACTATGCTTCTTTGTACAGCATGCAGAGTGTTGGTTTGTGTATGGAAACAAAACATATGATGTCACAGTGAATGCATTATTAGCACTTCGTTACATTTCTATATATTTCATAACTTTTCCTGTGTTTTGGTTTATTATGTAACACATGACACTCCCATTCCATATAACACTGTTTCTTCTCTGCCATCATTTAAAAAAACAAAAATAAAAAATGACAGCTGACTAAAGATTTCAATAGTGTTGTACTGGAGTGCATTGATGAACTGTCTGAAGAAGCTATCTTCTTGCATTAGATAATGGACCTCTTCATTTAAATCATAGAATCATAGGACTGGAAGGTGTTGCTATGGCAACTGAGTTAGATTATTAGGGGATAGCCCAGCCTGTTTGAGTGATGATTGTGGCTGGGACCCATTTAGCTCTGGAAGTGTTGTTGCACCCGAAAGTACTAGGGGCTCAGGGTCCGCAGCACGAATAGGTGAGGAGGTGGTATCAGCTCGTGCTGGGCAAAGGGGTATCTCAGCTGCCGGCAGTAATGGAGGAGAACAGTCAGGAACAGGTGACTCATGATTCGGTGTCTCACCAGGAGGGGTGAAGTCAGACCCCTCAACTGCAGATGGGTCCTGAAGACTGGCATGAGCTGGCAACAGCTGATCTACATGTCGCCGCCAGGTAAGATTCTCTGCAGTCCGGACTGTATAGGAAACAGGTCCTGTTTGAGTGATGACTGTGGCCGGGACCCATTTAGCTCTGGAAGTATAATTCCGAGCCAAAACTGGCTGCCCTGGGCTAAAGGTTCGGTCTTTTGCTCTGGGTGCCCGTCTGATTACTTGATATTGCTGCTGATGTTGCACAGTTTGTCTGGGTTCAGAAGGGTTCAGAAGATCAAAGCAAGTGCGCAGCTGTCGTCCCATCATTAGAAAGGCTGGGGAAGCCTGGGTCGTAGCATGAGGTGTGTTTCTATAGGAAAGTAAGAAGGTATCCAGACGCTTTTGAATGGAGTGTTGTCCCTTTGCTGATTTCAAAGCGTTTTTCATTGTCCGCACAAATCTTTCAGCTAATCCGTTGGTGGATGGATGATATGGTGCTGACGTGATGTGGTGTATCCCATTTGCCTTCATAAAATTTTGAAACTCCTGAGAGACGAACTGCGGTCCGTTGTCGCTCACAAGTTGTTCTGGCAGACCAAAACGACTAAAGAGTCCTCATAGTTTTTGGATAGTACTCTCTGCAGTAGTGGACTGCATTATAGAGACTTCTGGCCATTTAGAATGGGCATCTACTGCCACCAAGAACATGCTTCCTTCAAGGAGGCCAGTGAAGTCAACGTGAATACGTTGCCATGGGTTTTCAGGCCAGTCCCATGGGTGTAGGGGTGCCCACTGGGGTGCATTCCTCACAATCTGACATGACATACAAGCTTTTGCCTTTTCTTCAATAGCACTGTCCAATCCAGGCCACCAAAAATAGCTTCGTGCAATTTCCTTCATGTGCACTATTCCACAGTGACCGGAATGTAGCTGTTCTAACATCTGTGATCTCAATGGTGGTGGAATAATGACACGTCTCCCCCACAACAAACAACCAGATTGGACCGATAACTCCGTCCTCCTGGACATGTAGGTAACAAGGTCAGGCGAGACCGGAGAGGATTGTCGAGATTTTCCATGCATCACCAGGTCCATAACTTGGGACAATACTGGGTCAACGCGAGTTGCCTTCTTTATCTGAGTAGCAGTGATGGGTGTATTCTCTACCTGTTCAAAGTAGAAGATTTCCTTTTGGGCACTATCTTGATGTTTGACCGGCAAAGGCAACCTTGAGAGGCCATCTGCATTGCCGTGCAGAGTGGATTTCCGATATTTGATTTCATATGTGTGTGCTGAAAGTAACAATGCCCAACGTTGCATACGACTAGCAGCTAATGGGGGAATGCCTGTGTAGGGTCCAAAAATTGACGTCAGAGGTTGATGGTCTGTGAGAAGAGTAAACTTTCGCCCAAACAGGTACTGATGAAACGTCCGAATTCCAAAAACAATTCCTAATGCCTCACGTTTGATTTGGGCGTAGTTAGTTTCTGCTTTGCTTAGAGTGCGTGAAGCAAAAGTAATAGGTCTCTCTTCTCCCTGAGGAATAATATGTGACACGACTGCTCCCACTCCATAAGGGGAGGCATCGCAGGCCAATTGCAGGGGTAAGGATGGATCAAAGTGCGTTAGAACTTGAGAATTTAGCAATGCATCCTTAGCTTTGTTAAATGCAACATCACAGGCTTCAGTCCACTTCCAGGCCTCGTTCTGCCCAAGGAGCTCATGAAGTGGTTTTAGCAGTATGGCTAACTGTGAGATGAACTTTCCATAATAGTTCAGTAGTCCTTGAAACAAGCTCAGCTGGCTTACATTTCGAGGTGGGGGAGCCTCCACAATAGCTTTAACTTTTGCAGGGGCCTTCTGAAGACCTGCGGAATCAATGATGTGTCCCAAATATTCAACAGAGGGCTTGAAGAATTCACACTTGTCTTTGCGAACTCGTAGGCCATACTCTTCCAGTCTTTGTAGGGTAGCTTCTAAATTCTTTAAGTGATACTCTTCATTTCTTCCAGTGACCAGGATATCATCCAGATAGCACTGAACTCCTGACAAGCCACACAAGATCTGGTCCATAGCCCTCTGGAACAGGGCGGGAGCTGACGTTATTCCGAAGGGTAGGCGACAGTATCGATAAAGCCCCTTATGAGTCACAATAGTCAACAGTTCTTGGGACTTTTCATCAACGTGCATCTGTAAATATGCTTGACTCAGATCAATCTTACTGAACTTTTGTCCCCCAGCCAGGCCTGTGAAGAGGTCATTGTTGCGGGGAAGCGGGTATTGCTCTGCACACAACAATGGGTTGACAGTGACTTTAAAATCACCGCAAATCCAGGGAGAGCCATCTTTCTTCACTATTGGAACAATAGGAGTGGCCCATGAGCTATGGGTAACTGGTATTAGGACTCCATTGGTGACCAGGCGCTCCAGGTCTGCTTCAACTTTTGGCCTGATGGCATATGGCACAGTTCAGGCTTTCAGATATTTTGGTGGACTGTCAGGTTTAATGTTCAATGTCACAGTGATTCCCTTCATACTTCCCAAATCATCTCCAAAACCAGCAGCATGTTTCCTTAGTATAGGGGTTAGACTGGTTTCTTCTTTAGTCATCCGGTGCACTTCTGTCCAGTTCAGTTGAATCTTCCCAAGCCAAGACCTACCCATTAAGGTTGGGTAGTTACCTCTTACCACAAACAGTGGCAATTTAGCAGCCTGTCCATTGAGCTCCACCTTAACATCAATAGTGCCCAACATGGGCACAGCTTCTCCCGTATACGTCTTCAGAACAGTTTTTGTTGCCTTAAGCGGAAGATGCTGTAGCTTTTCTTTATACACAGTCTCAGAGACCAGCGAGACGGCTGCACCGGTGTCCAGTTCCATGCGTATAGGTTTGCCATCCAACAACGGGGTTACCCAGTATTCATGTGAGCCCACTGCCAAAGACAAAACATGCAGTGGCACTTCCTCTTGCGATGAGGTGTCACCTTGATCATCCTGGGTCTGCTCTAGGGTATGCAGGGTTCCTCTTTTTGTCGGCCAGACCACAGGCCTCTTTTTCTTTTGTTTACAGGCACACTCCATGTGTCCCTTTTTGCCACAGTGTCGACACACCAGGTCTTTACACCAGCATTCTGATGCCTGGTGACCCGGCTTACCACAGCGGTAACATTCTTGACTTTGCACAGTTTTGTGGGTCAGTTCTTGTGACACTTTTTGCACCCTAGGGGATGCACCAATGTATTGCGCCTCCCTTGTAGCCAGTTCCATGGAGACAGCAATATCAACAGCCTTCTGTAAGGTAAGCTGAGCCTCTGTCAGTAGGCGCTTCTGTATAGCTTCACTGTAGAGGCCACACACTAACCTGTCACGCAGGGCATCATTTAACATCTCTTTAAATTCACAGTGTTCTGCTAGCTTTTTTAAAATTGCTACAAATTGTACAACTGTTTCATCTTCCTTTTGGTCTCTTTTGTGGAACCTATATCTTTCAGCAATTACCAGTGGTTTTGGGGAAAAATGGGACCCCAGGATTTCCACAATGTCACTGTAAGATTTAGTCTCTGGCTTAACAGGGTGTAGTAAGCTGTGTAGCAGGGAGTAGGATTTAGCCCCTACAACACTTAAGAATATTGGCACCTTCTTCGCTTCTGTAATGTCATTTGCAATAACAAAAAGCTCAAAACGCTCAGTATATACATGCCACTGCTCTATATTCTCATCAAAAGGTTCCAGTGGCCTGGTCAGAGTAGCCATGATTTTTAGTTTCACTTTCACAGTCAGTGCAAACAAGCAGGTTTTTTGTTTGTTTGTTGTTTACCTTGACTTCTACTTCCTTCTGTTACTGGAGCAGCACCGGAATCCCATCCATCGTTGCCACTTGTTATATCCTTGGGGGCAGCCGGTTTATTAAGAAATCACTTGAGGCCAGACAGCAGACAGCTAACAAAACTACCATTTTATTTACAGACACAGAGCTCACCCAACTGGCCGAAACAGGCTGGGCTATCCCCTAATAATCTAACTCAGTTGCCATAGCAACAAAAACCGTGACAACCAAATGACAACAGAAGGGACCTTGAGAGGTCATCTATTCTAGTCCCCTGCACTCATGGAAGGACTAACTATTATTTAGATCATCTCTGACAGGTGTTTGTCTAACCTGCTCTTAAAAATCTCCAGTGATGGAGATTCCAGAACATCCCTCAGCAATTTATTCCATGTAAAATGTAACAGAACTGGTATTTATCAAAACACGGGATGTGAGAATTTTTCAGTACAGAGTTAAGGCCTGCAGAAACTTTTAAAAAGTTATATAGTCAAATAGGTTACATAGTATGATCATGTGTATAATGCTGATCTACAGTTTCAGAAAAAGTTTGTTGATCTTTAGAAATTCTTATTTACAGGACCAGAATCAAATGGATAGCATAAATCAATGTTATCAAGGTAATAATGGCTGTGGGATTACTTTCATAAAGATGACAGCCTGGTGCAAAATTAGTGTTATGTACAAATTCAGTTTTCTTGAACTAAAAGCTTGTTTTTTCTCTTGACAGGTCTCATCTTCTTTTTCCCACTACTTTCCCCCCCATAATCATACACATTGAGAGAAACAGAAAAATATACAAAGCCTGTACAAATAAGCTATACTTGATACACTATGAACAAAGTGGAGGAAAAACTACCAGAAAATATTTTAAGTTTCAATTTGCTGCAAAGTGTTTGTCATCAGTTAGGAAAAGAAATCAGAAAGCAAATAAAAAAGTGAATATCGTTTTACTGCAGTGTATGGTAACAATTTTCAATTAACACCTTATCAATGTGTTTGAAATTCAGCTATATAAAATGAAATAGATGAAATATAAGGCAGGAACATGAAAAGGAAGAAGGTAATGACAGAAAAGAAAGAATATGAGAGAGGAGACCAGCAGTTTCAGATGAAGCCCCACTAACCTGTGTGAGAACCCACTAACTATTTCAGTGGTGGGCAAACTACTGCCCAGGGGCCACATCCGGTCCTCCAGATGTTTTAAGCTGGCCCTCAGTCTCCCTCCTGGAAGCAGAGTCTGGGGCTTCCCTGGTCCGGCACTCCAGCCAGGGAGTGGGGTCAGAGTCTTGTCTCACTCGTCATGGTTCCTGGAAGCAGCAGGAGTGGGGACATGCAGGGAGCTGCAGCGGCATGCTGCCCCCACCCCAAGTGCCACCCCCACAGCTCCCATTGGCTGTGGGAGCTGCAGGGGCGGTGCCCGTGCACAGGCAGTGTGCAGGGTTGCCTGGCTGCACCTCCACATGGGAGCCGGAGGAGGGACATGCTGCTATTTATGGGAGCTGCTTCCCCCCCCCCGACTCCTTCCCATGCCCCAATCCCCTGCCCCAGTCCTGATCCCCCTCCCGCCCTCCGAACCCCTCGGTCTCAGCCCGGAGCACCCTCCTACACCCCCAACTCCTCATCCCCAGTCCCACACCAGAGCCCGCACCCCCAGCCGGAGCCCTCACACCCTCCTGCACCCCAACCACCAATTTTGTGAGCCTTCATGGCCTGCCATACAATTTTCATACCCAGATGTGGCCCTGGGGCCAAAAAGTTTGCCCACTCCTGAACTATTTGCTCTGATGATAACATAGATCACAGAGAGATTTTTTTCAGAGTCTCCCAGAAAGGGGAGAACATGTTCTGTTTTCTTCTATAGAGAATAAACATTTTCCATTATGAGGGCAGACACAAAAACTAAAGCTCTGTGAGGATTCATTTTCAAAGACAGAATGAGATCAGCATCACAATCAGAAAGAGTGGCGTAATTATTACAGAATAAAGTGACTGTTATTCCAGAATAGAGTATCCACATAGAGAGCTATTCCTGAATACCTACTACCAAAGAGCATATTCTGTAAAATCTATGCCAGACAGCTTCCCCGGTAGTTGACAGGAGGTAGAGTTTAAAAGCAGTCATAGAATCATAGAGTTTACAGACAGAAAGGGACCGCCAGATCATCTAGATTGACCACCAACAGACCACCAACACCACCCAGCACCCTCACACTAAACTCAACCAGAATTCAACCAAATTATCACAGCCCACAGGAGACTAGACTATTACGTGCTTTGGCCAAAATCAGACTGAGCTCTGTGGGGCCAGTACTGCCAATCAGTGGGAGAGATTTGCTGGTGATAAGATGTTTCCTCATCACATGGATGGGGAACCCCACCCCCTACTGGGTCAAGCCACCTCAGGCTACCCTCATGCTGGCAGGACAGCAGCTGGGGTATGGGGTTTTCCAGATCAGGGGAGGCTGTGTCCAGGGTCGGCATTGGGGCAGGCAATATGGGTGCCCACCCAAGGTGCTGTAGCCAGGGGGCGCTCTGGTGCAGAGGCCTGAGGCTCTGGCTTCCCCTTGCTGCTTGCAGGGTGCAGCTTGACGTGACAGGAGCATCAGTTCCCTGCTCCTTAGTGAATGCCCCCTGCTCACCATCCCATGTGGTTTCCCGGCCCGGCTCCAAGTCTTGTCTCTGCACTCTGTGACTGCTAGCCTGGCTACTCCCCCGAGACTGTCCCAGCCCTGCTGTTCCTCTTTCCATGGGTGACCTGAATGAAAGCCATGCCGCCCAATGGAAGGTGAGTGTGGCGTATTGGTCAGCCAATGGGAACGGGAAATTGCCACCCTCTTCCAGGTTGGGAGGGGAAGGGAAGGGACTGGGAACTAAAACTGCTAGGCAAAGAGACTAGTAACTCTTAGAGGGTTCTGTGTCCCCAGATCCCACCCCACCCCTCTCGGGGGACCCTTCCCTGAGCCCACAGCTCTCACCCCCCTCCATGCCCACACAGCTTCCAGGAGGCCCCTCTCTTTGCCTACAGGTCCCAGCCTCCCAGTTCTCAGGGCTCCCCCATTCTCCCCAGTTCTCAGGGTGGCCCTCATGTCTTTGAGGTCCCTCCTGCATGCCACACTCTGATCCACAGTGCCCCATGCTCCCAAGCTCTCAGGGGCTCCCCCTTTTTGTTACTCAAAGGGAAGTGTTAGTGCAGGGGGTGGGGGATATAGTGGGAGCCAACCTTCCACCATCACCACCCACCTTAGCTACCTTCAGTGCACTGGAGCATTTTAACCTCCCCTTCCCCCAATAATCCACCTTCCCTAGGACTGTGTGGGGCGGGGATGCTCAGTATTGGGGTGGAGTGAGATCTGCCCTTCTGGAGTCCCCATGTCACTGCTCCCCCACCCCCCGAGTATCCCGACACCAATGTGATTCTATCTATGCACCTCTGGTTCCCTCCCCCCTTTCTGGGGCTCTCAAGTCACCATGCTCCTCTGCCACCACAGCCATCTGGTGCCCTCCCGTCACTGCGCCTCTCCTTGGGCTGCCAACCCTCTGGGGCTCTGGCAGAGGAGCTGGATTCCATTCTGAGAGGGAGAGATTGGGTGTTGAAGGAGAGATACGACTCTGCCCCAGAGCCCGCTCACCCTGTCAAAGTGCGGAAGATTGCCTACTACATCATCTTGCCTGTTCTGCTCAATGAGCAGATGAGGGGGTCCCTTTAGCAGTGGTTGGGGGAGTCCAAGTGACTGCTGTGGTGTTTCCTATTATGCCCATCACCATGGCATCCAGATGTGAGTCAATGCAGGGCAAGACTGGCCTTATGCTTGGGTGACATGGTCAGTGGGGTGCTGTGGTTAAGAGGCAATAAGCAAGGTGGGCCTGGAGTCCAAGGTCATGGAAGGGAGTTTGTAGCAATGGGTGGGTGGAGAGGCAGCGGGGGATGTGGCAACGGGGGTGGGATGGGGAGCCTGGGAAGGCAGCTGGGGCCAGAGGCACCAAAATACAAGTTTGCCCAGGGTGCTATTTTCCCTAAGGCCAGTCCTGGCTGTGTCCCTTCCTCTGAAGATCCCAGCATGTTCTCTCTGTCTGTCTGTCTTTGGTTTTGGTGGGTCCCTCCTTTTTATGACCCAGAGCCAAAAATGGCAGAGCTGGCTACCATAATTATGATTACCATAATTCAAAGAATTTCAGTCCTTAAAGGAAAATTAATGTGAACACCTTTTAGCTCAGCCCCGTTTTCTGACTGTAGATGGGAGTACATCCCACAATCTCCTGAGGACAGGAAAGGAGAGAGGGGGACCATTTGGGGCAATCTGGAAGACTCTTAAGGTCAGAGGGACAGCTGGAGCTTAGTGATTCAGTGTTAGTGATGCCACCTGGTTAGTTTCTGTATTGCCTTGCTGGTTAAAAGATGTAATGTGATTTTTTTGGTTGTTGTTATATTTTCATTTGGGGCCATATTGGCCAACAGTTTCAAATTAATTTAAGGGGATTTGTGATGGTACTTAATTTGCTAATAAAGCCTATCTGAATACACATGCCCACAATATAAGTCCCCTTTGTAAATGAGAGAGAATCTCTGCTAGTTAATATCAAACACCCCTGCAGTGCAATAAAATTGTATGGAGCAACCTTGCAATCCTTACTCATGGGAGCAATTCTGTTTCCTCTCCTTCTGTCTGGATGGAAGAACTTCAGTGGAACTACTTGTATGAATAAGGTTACAGGATCAGATCATTCCCCTCTCTCTATACTTGAAAAAGTGGGGGGGAGGAGTATTATTCAAGGAAGATTTTGAAAAATGTGTTCTCCTTTCAACACAATGCTGGTGAAATTATGTCCAAGAATGCCAGAACAGAATTTGAGGAATTTAAGGACTCCTCAACACTGAGTCCACATAAATAGAAGTGGGCTGCCCTAATTCTGGCAGTTGAGTGCCAATACTAACGCACATCAAATTCTCATAGGATTGACTTGTGTTGACACACACAAGGGGGAATATGCCTCCCATATTCTGTGTGGGATAATATACCCCCTGCCCCCCAAAAAAGAAGCAGGATATTTATGCAAAGTTAAAGCTGTAAGTTGTAAAAGCTAATATGAAGGACATATTTTAATATTCTTTTTCTAAGTAGGTTTGAGTTATATGTGGAGAAGATATCTACTCTGCTTCAGATTTTGCAACTTTTAAAGAGAGACACAAAATGAGGGGGTTCTAGATATGGAAGGAATAATTTAGAAATGTGTTTCAATTAAGATACTATTCAGTTATTTGAGTATGAATTTAATTTTACAGTATTCTGAGCTAAATTCAGTGAGATCTAGCACAGGATCCAGTGTGCAAGTGCTTCCTTTGTAAAATTGCTGTCACCTACGGCAGGACACCAAGATCCAGGTCTATAAGACAATTGTTGTTCCAACACTCCTCTGTGGATGCAAAATCTGGGTGACCAGATGAACTACAGGTCCTTGGTGAAGGACTCCAAAGGCTTCTATGTTCCAGTCAAAGCTGTATACAGCTCTACCCAATCTACCTTGACAATGCTAACAAATACTGATGGTGAATTTTTCATCATGGATTGCAATGTTATCCACCAACTGTGGCATAACCACTTTAGTGACTTACTTAATCATCTATCTAATGTATCTGATGAATCACTGGATAACATCTGCAAACTGCCTACATCTAACATAATTGCTGATCCACCCACAGAGCTGAGGCTTGAAGGCTGTCCAAGCAATAAAAAATAGCAAATCTCCTGGTCCTGATGCCATTTCAGCAGAAGTTTTCAAACATGGAGGAAACCACCTCATTGGCAAGTTTTTTTAATTCTTCTCACGTGTTTGGCTTCAAGAAATCATACCACAACATCTGAAAGATGCCAATATATCTTTAAGTGCAAAGATTCAAAAAGTGATTTGGTAATTACCATGGTATTTCCTTGTTTTCTGTGACTGGTAAGATTCTTGCACGGATCCTTTTGAACCAGCTCCTGTCCCAAATTATCGATAATGTTCTATCTGAGCCACAGTGAGATTTAAATTCTCAGTGGAGCACTGTTGAGATGATTTTCATCTTCTGATAATTGTCTGTTACAGCTGTCCCCCTGCTGGATTCCTTTCCCCCCCCCTCCTTTCTGTTTGTGCTAAGTGGCCGCCCCCCCCCGGCCATTGAACTGCTTACTACCAAAGTCACAGCCTGGCCCTGCTCATGGGAATGGCTTGTGCAGACTGACTGGAGCCATTGCTCTGCTCAGGGAGGGGGGCTTCTTCTTTGTTCAGACCCGGCTCGGTGTAGGGTGCTCTGCCCAGGAATGCAAGACCTAAAGTGGCCAAAATAGTTAAGCATATGAGTCATACCTGTGACTCAGAACTTGCTCAGACATGTTCTGTGCTCACCTGCAGTTTTTCCCTGCCTTCTCTCCTCCCCTGTATGAAAAGGAACCAATCAGAGTTACTGGCGGGAAACTGCCTGAGTTTGCCTTTAAAACCAGACATTTTCTGATCAGACCCCCGGAGAAGGTCCTTGCTTTGCCACCTGGTCTGATCAGCTAGGGGTCTTTGGGGGGCCCTCTCCCCGCTCTCGTTTGTTTTTGAGTGTACCCCCGTTATTAAACTCCCCTCCCACGAACTACAAATTTTGCCTGGAGATCTCCTGCTTATTGTAAGAGAATCAAGTCCTCTCTCCATCCTCCGATGCTACTGCTGTTCCTGTCTCTGTGCTTGCTGCTGTCCTGGGGATTGGTAAGAACTCCCTCTTGCAAACTCCCCCTGTCCTGGCTGCTGGCCTTGTTTCCCCAGCAGACAGACCCAAGCTAACTCCTTGGACTGTATCTGTAATCTTTTTCTTGCTCCGCAGCGCCTTTGCTGCTAAAAATAAGCCTATGCTGCTGCTAAGCTGTGCCTCCCTGGACTCTATCCTGGGCAGCCTACTTGCAGTCGTCCCACTGCTGCAGCCACCACCTTAAACCCCGCTCCCCTTGGAGCTGTATCCTGGGCACACACCACTCTGCCCTCTGGAACTACCCCTAGTATAAGGTGCACCCATTAGGTTAGGTTTAGCCTTTAGTCTAGATAAATTGTAATTTCATTTTGCATAGCTGTGGTTAAGTTAGGTGTAGAAAATTGTTTGCATTGTACTCTGTAAGTTAGGCTTAGAGAATTGTTGTATTGTGTTTTTTTTACTTGCTAATTTGTGTAGTCTTGGTTAAGTTAGATCATAGATAAAGACCTTGCTGTGTTCTGTATAATTGTGTTTCCCCCGTTCTCCCCGTGGCCCCCCCCCCGGGCTTCCCCAGTCACTTGCTGCTTAAACTTATAGCCTGTCTGTTCTCTGTGTCTCCCTGACTTGTTGCAGTCTTTGCTGCTTAAACTTACAGCCTGTCTGCTCTCTGTGTCTCCCTGACTTGTTGCAGTCTTTGCTGCTTAAACTTGCAGCCTGTCTGCTCTCTGTGTCTCCCTGAGTTTAAATCTCCCTCCGCAAATCTAGCATAAAACCCCATTGGTTACCCTTTTTCTCTGGTTATTTAACACATTTTACTCTTAACTGTTAGTTGGTTATATGCTGCTGTGACACACCCTTTACATAAAAATTGCTAGCTACCTGTTACATTTATACTTCAGTGTTAATTGGTTACCAACTGTATTGTACCCCACTGTATTGTACCCCACTATTGAAACCCCCCTATACTATTTACTAAAAGAAACCCCTCCCCAATTGTCTACCTTAACAAACCCCATACCCCGCACTATTGAATTTTCCCTGTTTTTGCATTTATCTTAATGAAGCTTATTTTGCACCCCACCTGTGCAGTAGTTGTCCCCCAAGATCCCCTACCTGCTGGCAGGGTCAATAATTACAGGAAAAATGTTGCAAACAACCTTTGTACATCATGTTTATCAATCTAAGCAAAGCTTTCAATATGGTCAACTGCACCATCCTCTGGAAATTGCTCACTAAATATGGATGTCCAGACAAATTTATTGACACCATTCGGCAATTCCACAAAGGCATAGTTGGAAGAGTTAGTGTTGATGGTGTTCTAACAGACCCATTTCCAATCATGAATGGCGTGAAGAAAGTTGAACTCACTTCTAGCCCTTCGGGTCTATTCTGTGCTGTGATGCTAGAGGACACACTATATGGTTCTTTAAATGACGTCTTTATATGCTTTCACACTGGCATGATTTTTAATCCTTCTCAGTACCAAGGTGATCAAAGCTTTCATCCAGAAACTGCTCTACACCAATGATTGTGCTTTGATGGCATACTGTGAAGCAGCACTACAAGATATTACACATCACTTTGCTTTACCTTGAGGTGAATGAAAACTATGAGGCTATCTACTAGCCAGTTCCTAACAACCTTACCAAGATCCATCAATAAGGTTGAAAGGTACCATACTCCAAGCCATTAAACAATTTACTTATCTCAGCAGAATGCTAAACAATAAAGGGACAATCGACCACAAAGTGCATGCATGAATTAAGAAAGCCAGTACTGTATACTGTTTCCATTTGCAATACCGATGGTGACTGCTGGGCATCAAATGCCAGGACTAGGTGTTCTGCATGGAAGTCTTGGTGAAAGTTGGTTCAGTTGGTATTGAGGCTCATTTGATTGATGCTCAAGTAAGATGGACTGGCGATGTAATTCATATGCGTGAACTCCTGTATCAGAACAAATTGTATATTCTTAATTAAGCTCTGACAACTGTAAGAGTGGAGGGCAGATGAAACTTCTCTCAAAGATCCGCTGAAACAAAATCTGCACAACAGAAATATTTCTGACTGGATCTTTGAACAGCTGCTGACTGACTGCGTTGCATGATGCCATGCCGTAAGGGTGGATGTCCATGAGTTTGAGAGAGCTGCACTGTGCAGCTGGAAGCACAGCATCAGGTATGGAAACAATGCACTGCTCAATCAACACAGCCAGGCAAATGCATTCTGTGGGCAGTGCAGTAAATGTTTTTTTTTTCTTTTTCTTTCTTCTGAATTGGTCTATGGAGCCATGCAAAGTCCCATTAGCAGAAACTGTGATTGTCAACATTGTCCTCGAAGTAAGGGTGACTAGTATTATTATTATCTTGACTAAGACCTAAGGCCAGTAACTTTACTCAAAACACATCAGCGCAATGTCAGGACTTCCCCTTGCTTTCCCTTAGTTCTTGTCACACAGACAGAAACCAAAAGGCCCAAGTCCAAAGTAAAGAGTCCAGTGAAATGTTTATTGGGGTTACCAAACAAGCATAATCCACAGCTCTGTTCACCAAGTAAAGCTTTTCCTTCCCACCTCCTCTTTCTTAGCAGGCTTAATTATACCTGTAGTGCATCCACCCCTTACAATTTATGGCCATATTCCGTTTTGGAGGGTCTTGAGTCTGGGGGCTTTGGGAGGGCTAGGAAGTGAGGCTGTGCTTTGGCAGGGTTGCTGTTTCTTTGGCTTTTAGTGTTTCTTATACCTCACTCCCCCTATCCCTCTAGCCCGTCCAGACTGGTTGCTTGACCTTGATTTGGGAGAGGAGTCAGGCAGCCTTCAAGCATATGCTTGTACATTAAACTCCCACCATACCCAGCAACATTTTAACTCTATTCCTTATCTTGTGTGTTATAAATCTCATCTGGCTGTGGGCAGATGCAACACACAGTGTCTTTGTTCTTTGTTCACACATGTTAGTAAGGATATAAGAATATCAATAGTCAAACAGGCAAACAAAACCCAAAATTCTATCTCAGGCTAATAAGGAGGCCTAAATGCTATATCACCATCACTAATACACAACCACATGAGATAAGAAAGAAAAAAAGCTAGTGGCTTATGTCAGTGAATTAGACCCTTAATGTCATTTTCATGTATTGTTTTAAAAATTAGTCTGTAATTGATAGCTGCAAATGTTCTATTTTGTCTGCATGAAACACACAAAAGATAGATTTTAACAGGATGAACAATTTCACTAACGCACCAAGAGATGTCACCTTTTAGACACTTGGCCCTGCCTCCAAAGTCAAACAAAATAAAACATCTATTTTGAAGGAAAGTGCAAAGGGATAAACAATCCCAAACTGACCATATGACTTGTCTTTTAATCTACTCACAAGTATAAGAATATACTCTGATGAAGGAAATGTAAGAGTCTTGAAAAGAAAAAAAATGTTGGGAGCTTCCCACAAATTCCCTCTACTGACAGGAGAATATGTGCTAGGCAGGGAGGGGTCACAGGTCCCTGCACCACTTTTCATCTAGTGCCCACGTTGCATCCCACTCTTGTGGGCTGGGAGCTGGCTGCATGCCCCTCACTGCTTACGTGCTTCCTAGAGGAACAGGGACACACTAAGGAGGAGCCCAGCCACAAGCATCACTGACCACCACTGGTCACCAGCAATTTCACTTGTGGTATGGCACTAAAAACAGCCGTGTAGATATTTGGGCTTAGGCTGAAGCTCAGGCTCTGAAATGCTCACCCCTCCCTGAACTTGAGCACCTGAGTGCCAGCCCGAGCCCAAATGTCTATACAATTGTTTTTAGTGCCACAGCCTGAGCCCCACGAACCTGAATCTGTAGACCTGGGCTCTGAGACTCATTGCTTCAAGTTTTAAAACACAGCGTATGCATACCCTTAGGTGCATCACAGTGGGCTTTCTCCTGTGCACTTAAAATGTACCTGAGTTTTCCTCAGACCCTTCATACCTTACAATATCCACAAGGGCTGATGCAAAACTTTAATGAACAAGAGCTCAAACTTCCCATAGAACATTCACAAGAATCAGGGCCGGCTCTGGCTTTTTTGCCGCCCCAAGCAAAAAAAAAGGGGGGGGAGGGGCGGAGCGGCAAAGCAGGAGGGGGAAAAAACAAAACAAAACAAAAAAACCTGTGGCGCGGCCTGAGCAGCAAAGTCGGGGGGGACACCTGCAGCGCGGCCGGAGCGGCAAAGAAAACAAAACAAAAAAACTTGTGATGCGGCCGGAGCAGCAGGGGGAGGGACCTGCAGCGCGGCCGGAGTGCCAAAGCAGGGAAAGAAAACAAAACAAAAAACCTGGGGCATGGCCGGAGCGACAAAGCAGGGGGAAAAAAAACAAAAAAAACCCTCCAGGCAGCTGGAGCCAGGGTGCAGGGGGACTCCCTGTGCTGCAGACATGCAGCGGAGTGCGCACTCAGTCTAGCGGGGATGAAGGGGAGGGAGTGGGGGAGAGAGAGAGCAGGGGGGCAGCCAGGGCTTCAGCGGGGCGCTTGTCCCGCGGTCCCGACCACTGCGCTGCCTGCCGGGAGGGCTCGGCTCCACTCCAGTCGGCGGAGAGTGAAGAACAGCGACTTCCCTGCCCAGTTTGCTGCAGGGTGCTCCCCTCCTCCGCACTGCCGCCCCCTACAGGGCGGCCGGAGCGGCAAACCAAAACAAAAACAAAACCCGGCCATGCTGCCCTAGGATTGGGTGGAATGCCGCCCCATAGAATATGCCGCCCCAAGCACCAGCTTGCTCAGCTGGTGCCTGGAGCCGGCCCTGACAAGAATCCACCTGCAGGTGGAGACTGTGTGTGGAAAATTTCAGCCCTCAAAGTAAAAGCATCAAAAAGTTATGAGCCACCAGAAAGGGAGTTGGAATGAAAATGGTAAAACAACCTTAAATACAAGGGTTACTGACTCACTCTTATTCTTATTACTCTAATAATGGTGATGCCATTGAAGCTCTGTGATTGGGGTTTACACAGCTGTCATTGCCTTTAAAAGGAAGCCAAGGAAGCCTTTCAGGCTTTATCTTGTTGTATAAACACTGCTATTCCTTTAGCCTCCACCTGTCTGAAGGGAGGGCAGTTGAGGGGAGGGGACTTTATCTAAAGAGAAAACAACACTGTTGTTTGCACTTAGGGGAAAAGTAGTAGGTGCAGTCAAAGGTTTATGAACAAACTATTTCCATTTCATAATTTTTTTGCTCCATCAGAAAAGGTGATTTCACGCTCTAACAATATTAATTTTAGTATCTTCACTTCAACATTCATAACATCCAGGTGGACTAGTCTTTCCAGGAACATGCTGCATCATATACAGTTACAGTGTGTTTATCTATCCTCTTGAAGCTGTGCTCTGGGTTGGATAGCCAGAGTTTGAAGTTTGCATCAGTCATACATACACATGTTTCTGAGGTATGCAAGGGGAGCACTAACAGGTCTTATAGCCCATTTTGGGTTTTACACAGTCATGCTCATTCAAGTAGAGAATGATTGGTTATAGACCGGACGTTGCAAGAACTGCTAACATAGAACGGTATTAAACATGGACATTTACTTTCACTTACTTTTACATGGACAGGATTTCATCAGAGGTTTTCTTTGATTTCTGTCTGTGTGAGTTCATACTCTCCAGCTTTTATTTCGAGCTTCTGGTTCAAAGGAACCCAAAACCTGAAAGTGACATTCAGTCAAAACTTCTGATTCTCACCTCATTTTGCATTGAAACCCAGATTCCTTTAAGTCTGAATCCTGGCTCGCCTTTAATAAATAAACAAATCTTAGATTACATCTCTTCCCTTCCCCTTCAGATGCACTGGTGACATATTTTTTTTTAATGAGCTGGTTTGCATAAACTTAAGTTTAAAAAACATGTAGATTTAGTGCTCATGAAGTAATTGGTTTAGAAGTCCTGGTGAATGGAGTGCTTTCTTTATCTACAGAGCAGCAGCAGGGCAACCTTTCCAAACACTCTGCCTGACAGAATGCCTCAGCCCTGATTTGGAATGAGTGTCCTCCCTAGAGCTTCTGGGCAGTTCAGTCCTCATAGCCCATGCAATTATTGATATCTGCTGAGTCTGCCAGTTGGTGCAAAGCATGGTCTTGTGTTGATGTGGGAGCTATATATGAGACACCAAACTTTCATACTCAGCTGGATTGGACTGGAATCAAAGAGACAATTTACAGGTGAAAGGCTCTGAAGCTCATTAGCAATATAAAGCACCCAGCCCCCCGGCAAATGCTAACTGGAGCTGATCAAAATAATGGGGAAATTTCAAAGTCTGTTTCATTCTGCTTTTTCTGAGTTTCTTTTTTAACTTTTTGCAGTTGTTATAGGAAAATTTCATTTTCACAAGTTTTCATTTTTTTAGTCTTTTGTTCTCCTCTGCCCTTCCCCGCTTTCACCAGCTGATCCTTTCCCTCCTTGTTTTTTTTTTTTTTTTCAAAAAATGTAATAGGGATTAAGGGGGGGTAAAGATGATAAACTGAAAAACCAAAAACCAGAAACATGTGTAGAAAAAAATGAAAAAAAGCAGAAAAAGGGTTACATTTTACATTTAACAATTTCATCAAAAAAATGGAACATTTCAATATTCTGTGGAAATTTCCAGTTTAAAATAAAAAGCCAACCACTGTAACATAATAGCATCACAAACACACACATAAGGTTGCTCAGCTGAGTACTTGCAAATTAGGAAATGACAAAATTAAGTTTACCCATATAACCTCACCTTGGCTTCTTTGTGCACATAGTCTTTAATTACATGATTACATGCTTTTTACCTTACATGTATCATCAGCAAAGCTTGAAACCAGGATTTTCTGCTCCAAAGCACAGACTTTCTCCACATGACCCATAGGAAAAACTGTAAAAGCAGCAAAGAGTCCTGTGGCACCTTATAGACTAACAGATGTATTGGAGCATGAGCTTTCGTGGGTGAATACCCACTTTGTCGGATGCATGTAGTGGAAATTTCCAGGGGCATATATATATACCTGCCCCTGGAAATTTCCACTACATGCATCCGATGAAGTGGGTATTCACCCACGAAAGCTCATGCTCCAATACGTCTGTTAGTCTATAAGGTGCCACAGGACTCTTTGCTGCTTTTACAGATCCAGACTAACACGGCTACCCCTCTGATAGGAAAAACTGGTAGCCACTGCAGACTTTTATCCTTTATGAGAAGCAGTCCATAAATGGGGACATGGCAATGACATACACATTGCTCCTGAACTACACAACTATTTTATGAATTGGCACTAGAATACTGGGCATCAAATTTCTGGGTTCTGTTTCTGGGGAAATGAAGTGATTACAGTAATGCCCACAGATAGCATAGCCACAGACATAAGTTAGCATATTAGCTATGAAAAGGAGTCTGACAAAATAACTGAGACTTTGGTCTGCTGTACTACAGACCTGTGTTAGACAGCTGTGAAATGAGTGAATGCTAGTTGCCTCCCCCTACGGTAGAGATTTAAGACCTTGCTTAATAATAATGGGTTGTGAAGTGCCCAGAAACATTAACACCAGTCGGTGGAAGACTTGAAACTAGTCTCCTAGCTTGCATCTCAGTGCACCTTCTCTTATGCTATAGAATTATTATGGGGAATTTAGTCTCTCTCTCTCTCTCTCTTATGAAATGTTCCTAGCTCTGTGAGCAGACATGACAGAGCTGCCAAATGTATGAGTGTAATGCAAGATGAGTGACACTGGCGGGTCTGTCTCCTTTTGTCTGTATGTTACCTTTTTTTTGGCCCCAAATTTGTGACTAACTTTATGCCATAAGGTGTCCTGAACTCAATGGGACTTTTCACATGTGTTGTTACAGACTGTGTACAGTAATCTTTCCAGGACAGAAATCCCTCTGATTACACCTGTTTAAATCACCTACCACATTTTTGAGTGCTATAAAAGTTATAAATAACTACAACAACTGAGCCCAGTGTTCCTTCAGTCTGGGTCTGGATTTGAACACAATTGAGCCCAAGTCCACACACAAGTTTTTGTGAACATTAGCAAACATTTAATGAGTGGGGCTAAGTTCTAAACTTGAAATGAAACCAGGTGAGTTGTGTGGCTTGGAGATTTATGGGCAACATTTTGCATAGCTTACAACACCAGATACGTTTAGAGAGACAAGGTGGGCCAACTTCTGTTAGTGAAAGAGACAAGCTGTGTATGCTCAAAAGCTTGTCTCTCTCACCAACAGAAATTGGTCCAATAAAAGACATTACCTCAGCCATCTTGTCTCTCTACTCTCCTGGGACCAACACATCTACAACAACAGTGCAAACAACATACACATTTAAAGTTCAATTTGCCCCTTTTGACATTAATGAGATTTTTTTATTGACTTTAATGGGAACAGGATCAGAACCTTATTTTGTTTTATTAATAAGGCTGTGGCCAATTGTTGCCTAACATAATACTATCTGTCCTTGTTCATTCATGTCCTTGTCTGTGAACTTCTGTTCTATTTTCTGGAATTTTATTTTCAGGATGCTGCAAAAACAGACCATTAGATTCCCAGTGTAATTTCTAAGGCACAGCCCTTATTTTGTGCTTCAAACATCTTAAACATTCTGTTCAGTGCGGTCAGCAGAGAGTTAATAAAAGCCTGAAATTTAAAGATGTAAGAAAGAGACAGGATTTGAGCTGTCAGATGATTACTGTAGCATATTCCTACAGATGAATGGACACTTCTGGGGTGAGGATAAATATTCCTGAATTTGTCTGAAAGGTGTTTGAATTATTGATATTTGCCACAGAAACTTAGGACTGTGCAACAATGGGGAAATATTTTTTCAGCTTTGCAATAATACTGGCTAATGCAGTTTATTTTTGTCTAATTTTAAAATTGTTAAAACCAGCTAATTTGGCATTTCTAAAATATTTGCTTCCCGACACCTTCATTCCTGATGGACTGTGCATGTGTCTTGGCAATAGTGTTGCAAGAGAATGTGCATTAATCATCATTTTATGTCAGGACATTCCATCTGTACATTGGCTGAGCTTCTAGAGGTTTCTCACCACTTTTGCTGGATGTACTATGCATAAAAAGTGAAAAGGCATGAACTTTTGTAAACAGATTTTAAATGTAGACATTTTAGACTGTATCATTAGCTTAAGTGGCTTGATAGTGATTAGTACAGAAACTTTATTTTTGAAATATAAACTATTTGATTTGTAACTTATTTTAAACCTTAAAAATATGTAAAACCTATGTCAGAAATTGTTGAAATACAACTGTAGTGAAAAGTATGAAAATATTTTACAGTTTTGTAGCATTTGAAAAAAAAAAGAGGGTTCTTTCTAATGTGTCCTTTTTCAAAGTACACTAATGCTATTTTGGCAAGTTTGATATTTCATTTGAAGGAAATATAACAAAGTGTTTTCTTTGTATTGATTGAAGAAATATAGTGCTTATTTTTTGCTTGGTTTTCTAGTAGTTATTCAATAGGTTAAAGGGCAATACCATCTGTTTCCTAACAGGACATTTTGTGTAAGATTTGCAAGTCCTACAGGTACCTTTAAGCATGGATAAATATGCACTCATGGTTTCAGCTGGATAGTTTTTCACCACCAAAGGATGATTATGTTGTGTGCCTTGAGACATTGGCTATAATATATTTCCTGTCCCTTTATTGCATTTTGGAATCATAAACAATGACTGTTTGGCTCAAAGCCATTTATTCAGCCCAAAAAGACATTATTTGCACAACAAAAATCAATAAAAATGTTACTAGGTCTGGCTGGATACTTTGCTTAACTGTGATATTTGTCTGTCACTGATGGCATGCCATCTCTCGTAGGAGACTGGGGCCAAAACAGAGCTATTGATCCAGTCATCAGTGATGGATACTGGCATTTGGAAAGGGCTGCTGCAGAGAATCTCGATTAAAAAAATATTTCTATGTTTTGCCTGCAGCAGAGTCAAGATAACCTGAATGAGGAGATTTTCTCTTTTATATTGGGTTTCTCCCTCTTGTGGTTGTTAAATGCTCTGGACCAAAGTTCATTATTGAAAGAATTAAGTCAATCTATGTTTAGCCAAAGGCTTTGACATCATAGCAAACTCTCCTGATTTAGACACAATCTAGTTGTCCTTTTCATCACCTAAAAGTGTAGGGCAAGGATTTTATACACATCAATGATAGAAGCGAAATGCTGGGGTGTGCTTACGCTCTTTTTTTTTCTTTTTTTTTTACATCAAATTATGTCTAACAAAAACAAGACAGAACCTGATTCTTACACAGAGTTATGTAATCACAGGTCCTAGCCTGCAAGGTGCCATGCACCCTAAAGTCTCATTGACTTCAACAGAGTTAAGGACACTCAGTAAACACTTTCTAAGAGGTGCTCAGCAGTACTTCACATGATCAAGCCCTATGATATTTTAGTTACAAAATATCACAGTAACTGTTTATTTAAAGAGAATATATTGCCCCTAAAACATATCATTATGAATGTTGTAGATTCATCTAAATGATAAATTAAAATATTCAAAAGAAACTCAGAACTCATATTTTATATTGTATTGTGATATTTTGAAATCAGTTTTGTTTTACATTGCTTATTGATGTGTTTTAAAGGTGTGATCTTGTAAATTAACAAATAGAAAAAAAAGAAAAAAGAAAAGCTGAAGCCGATATTTAAATCAGTTCCTTGCAAAACTCTTCCAATTAAATGCACTGGTTCCTTTTGGATGCCTTTCCTTTTTCTGTTTTAACTTTTAATTTCCACAGAAAATGTATTGATACAAGTATTCTGAGGGGTATTCTGAGCAGTTAAGCATGCTGGAAACATATTTGTATTTATCCACAGTTTTAATGGGAAATAAATATATTGTAAGCAGAAGATCACCTATTCAAGTCAGCAGATTTAAAAATTATGAACTTGGTACTGAAAATACTTCTGCACATGCCTTATGCACACAGCTAATCCAATTGATTTCAGTTGGAGTAATCAAAGTGTGTAAAGTTAAGCATATATTTAAGGTTTGCTTATAACATGGCCAATTTATAGTCAGCAATAACAGTGTGTTAGCTGTACCATGGATGTGTTCAGTTTGTGGTGCCAGCTGCTACCAAAGTAGCTTCCATGATTGTTTTAGAACAAGCTGGTAAAAGGAGATTTTCAACCAAGAGTTTGTGGGAGGGAAACAAAATAAGTAACATGATATTTGCAATTAATTCTTCATATCTGGGCAAGTCAGTAATTTTTAGAGCTGGTCAGTAATCTTTTGACAAAACTTTTTTGTTGTTGGAAAATGCTGATTGTCAAACCTGAAACTTTTAATGGAAACATGCTAGTTTCAACATTTTTATCTGGAGGGTTTATCAGGTCCAGGACTGGAGTGTAGCCATGGGTGGGCCTGGGTGGGCCGCAGCCCATCCACTTAGCATACACCCAAATCTGAACCGGAGCGCAGGCAGGACCAGAGCCCCTCCAAATCTACAGGCTGGGAGGGGTGAGTTTTCCCAGGTGGGGGGGGTGCCTCGTGTGGGTGGGTCTGGGCGGGGCTAGTGCTGGGGTCCAGGTGGGCTCCTCTTCCCTTTCCCTGCCCATCCCTGTCATTGCCCACCCACCTGAAAGTCAGGTCCCACCCAGATTTCCAGTCCTAGCTATGCCACTGGTTCAGGATGGAATTTCCAGAGGCAGAAACCCATCCTAGAATAGCCCAGTGATCCAGGCACTCACCAGGGATGTGAGAGACCCAGCTTCAAGTTCTTACTTCAAATTAGGCAAATTAGGCCCTGGTGAGTTGCCCTGACCACTGAGCTATTCTGGGGTGGGTGTCTCTGTTTTTGTGGGAATTTTTTGAAAAGTTCAAGGTTTTATTCCAATGCGGAATGAAAGCAAATGTCAAACCCAAACACTTTCAGAATTTTTGGTTGTGGGCCACCCCTAATTATTTCTAACTTATACCTGTTTGGTGAGGAGGGTTTTGTACTGGCAGTTGTAAATTTAAATTAAATATGAACAGGAACAATTTTGCATAGAAAAAACTTAAAACAGTTTCATAGTTGGAAACTAATATCACGATTGCTATATTCAGTCTCCTTGAAATTATGAGACTAATAATGACTATAGTTCTAAACAGATATCAGTATTTACTAATGATGAAATATTTCTAATTCTTTGCATGATACATAGTGTCTTTGAGAAATGATATGTCTAAACTCCACTATTTGTGTCTACAGTTACAGGGTGCTGTTTTGAAAGTGGTAAGAAATTTTGAACTGATACAATCCTCTCATCTTCTATGTACCAGGAAGATGGGAATAGAATGGAAAGTGAAAATGTACTGCCTGAGTTTTCAATGCAGTCATGACTTGTCTGCTTTGCACTCTTGAGAGGTCTGCCCATGCAGTGTTTTATAAAGTGTGGATTGCTTTGTAATTTATTGTATAGGTATTTCGTTCTCATATTTTCAAAAGAAAAAAACATAAAAAGAATCGACATAACAGATGTACTCAACTTGTATCTTCCATTCTCCCCGGCCAACAAAATTACCCCCACTATTTTCTGTGCACAGGTCATTTGAAAAGTGAACACAGCCAATTCTTTACAGCAATAAATACAGAAATGTCTAAACATAACCCCTTATACAGTCTGAGATTTACATCATAGAGCTAACTATTTAGATACTTATATGGCCCTCATCCCTATAATGCCCAAGCATCTCACAAATTAAAAAAAAAAGGACAATAAACAAAGCTCTCTCTCCATTCCCCACTTATAGAGGTAGTAGTAGTAGTAGTAGTATCATAGCACATAGGTGTCCTTCTCAGAGAGAAGGGCTGCATTGTCCTAGAGGAGCTGTACAAACACAGAACAACACAGTCTCTGCCCAAAAGAGTTTGTAATCAAAGTAGTTTGTTTAATTTTTGAAAACATATTTATTAAAAGTACTGGTACTAAGAGCAGCATGTCACATCTGTCACAGTTGTTGCTACTATATCTTCTCATATAAATTTAGTATTAATCCTTTGTGCACAATGGAGCTATGCTGATTTACCTCAACTGAAAATCTGGTCCACAATCCTGAAGTCAGTGGGAGATTTGCTTGAATAAAAACCTGTAGGGTTGAGCACAAAGTTTGCCCTAAATATAGACGTCAGTTTCATGTTTACCTTTCTGCAAGAATGTAAGCCTTTTCAGTGTATTTGATACTTTAAAAATTAGATTGCCCATATTTTGTTGACTGCCTCTTTAATGGGCTCTACACACCCCCAGAGGAAATTTTTAAGGTAAATTGCAATTGTTTGTGAATTCTGTTCTATACTTACTTTTCATTTTTCTCTACTGGAGACAGAAATTTAAAGTATTTGTTTTTGTACTAAATTGCTCTTTGAAATATATTGAATTATATTTCTTTGGGAACTTAGCATAGAATATTGTATATATTTATTTATATGAACAAACACAGAACTATGTAAGCATACTGCTGCACATAATTTTTTGCTGCTTGAGGAAATAACCTATCATCATTTAGATTTTTCTATTACTGTGATGTCCTCAGTGTATGATTCATGTAAAAAATGTATACATTGATTGGGATACACTTCAGTAGAATAAAGTAGGCGAATTAGCCTTATCTGAACTAAAATGTTTAGTGGGCTGAAATTATTTTTGTGAAGGAATGAGACTCCTGATGGCATTTGGTATTTCTTAAAGAAAAGCTCTGTCCTCAGTGAGAGAAATACCTATAATTTTATTAAGTAACCAATGTCATTTGTGGTTGGTTTTTTACATGTTATACTAATGAAAAATTTAACACAAACAGTCCAGGTTTTAAACAAATGCTACAGAAATATATTTAATAATTTTAAATTATTACTGGCAAGCAATTCGAGTACTTTAAACATGTGTTACATAGAGATGATGCTTAAAGAATCTAAATAGGGATTGTAGCACATGGTAAAGATTTAGTAAATACTTTTCTAGTCCAAAATCAATACCATCGATTGTCATTAAAGCAGCAAACTAAAAACAATGAAGTGGTTTCTAATTTTCAGGCTCCTGGTGGAGTCTGCTCTATCTCTTCCTCTTTCCAGTTAAGAGCATCATTAAATGGTAAGAGCAAACAGCATATTGAGAGGCCAAGTGTTTTATTAATTCATCATCAGAATTATCTCAGTGCATTAATATTAATAGCTTCAAATTGGATTTCATTTAGGAGGTGAAATAAATATGCTGATAGTAAAAGCCTACATAGCCAATGAATCTTCTGAAATGGCACTTATACAGGGCAATACTCAAAATAGATTTGATAAGTCATGCTGACTTCCTTGAGCAAAGGGGCACCTTAGAGGTAGAATTTCATGCTGGTTTGAAGCTCACTGAAATTTTAACATTTAAAAAGACTTTTTTCCTCTTTTGGAGGCCTTTTGCTCAAATGACAGAAGAGTATATGGAAGTGTTATCATTGCTCCTTTATCTGCCATCTTTGTCATTCAGTTTTGCCACATATAACAGACGTTAATATATGTTTCTCAAAAAACGCATCGAGTATATTTTGTTTTCCAGTACAGTATTCTACTGTATGTTAGAGTGTTCTTTTGTGTTTATATTTATTTTTCTTTACTTCTCGCACATATTGTTCATCATTTCATTATTTAAAAAATTATATCTTAAAAAGGCTCTTAAGCAAAGTGAGCTGTCATGGGATAAGAGGGAAGGTCCTCTTATGGATCTGTATCTGGTTAAAAGCTAGGAAACAAAGGGTAGGAATAAATGATCAGTTTTCAGAATGGAGAGAGGTAAATAGTGGTGTCTCCCAGGGGTCTGTACTGGGACAAGTCCTATTCAACATACTCATAAATGATCTGGAAAAAGGGTTAAGCAGTGAGGTGGCAAAATTTGCAGATGATTCAAAACTACTCAAGATAGTTAAGACCCAAACAGACTGAAAAGAGCTACACAAGGATTTCACAAAACTGGGTGATCAGGCAACAAAATACCAGATGAAATTCAGTGTTGATGTGCAAAGTAATGCACACTGGAAAACATAATCCCAACTATCCATAGAAAATGATAGGGTCTAAATTAGCTGTTACCACTCAAGAAAGAGATCTTGGAGTCATTGTGGATACTTCTCTGAAAACATCCACTCAATGTGCAGTGGCAATCAAAAAAAGCAAACAGAATATTGGGAATCATTAAGAAAGAGATAGATGATAAGACAAAAAATATCATGTTGCCGCTATATAAATCCATGGTACGCCCATGAATACTGTGTGCAGATGTGGTTGCTCCATCTCAAAAAGAAATATTGGAATTGGAAAAGGTTCAGAAAAGGGCAAAAAAAATTATTAGGTATGGAATGGCTGCCATATGAGGAGAGATTAATAAGACTGGGACTCTTCAGCTTGGAAAAGAGAAGACTAAGGGGGGATATCATAGGGGTCTATAAAATCAAGACTGATGTGGAGAAAGTACATAAGGAAGTGTAATTTACTCCTTCTCATAACACAAGAACTAGGGGCCACCAAATGAAATTAATAGGCAGCAAGTTTAAAACAAACAAAAGGAAGTATTTTTTCACACAACGCACAGTCAACCTGTAGAACTCTTTGACAGAGGATGTTGTGAAGGCCAAGACTATAACAGGGTTCAAAACAAAACTAGATAAGTTCATGGAGGATAGGTCCATCAATGGCTATTAGCCAGGATGGGCAAGGGTGGTGTCTCTGTTTGCCAGAAGCTGGGAATGGGCAACAGGGGATGGATCACTTCATGATTATCTGTTCTGTTCATTTCCTCTGGGGCACCTGTCATTTGGCCACTGTTGGAAGACAGGCTATGGGGATAGCTGGGCCTTTGGTCGGACTCAGTATGGCCGTTTTTATGTTCTTATATACTTATGTTATTAATTGGCACAGGTAATGCGCGACCAATGGAGTCTGTGCAGTTTCTGTGGGGAAGAAGACAGGAGCGGCGGTGTGCCTTGTTACAGGTGTTGAGACAGGGTCAGGCCAGATGGCTACAAGAGGGTGGTCGAAGGTAGATACATTAGCTCCAGGTTAAGCAGGTCCCTTTTCCCTGGGTAAGATAATAGGGACTATTCCAGAACACTCAGGAACTTTCTAGAACTAATTAAGACAGGCAGGCTAATTAGGACACCTGTAGCCAATTGGGAAGTTACTAGAATTAATTAAGGCTAATCAGGACATCTGCTATAAAAAGGCTCTCACTCCAGTTAGTGGTGTGTGCATAAGGAGCTGGGAGTGAGAGGTGTGCTGCTTGAGGACTGAGTACAAGCGTTAACTGATATCATGACGAAGGTCCTGTGGTGAGGAAACAGAAGCTGTTGGGAGGAGGCCATGGGGAAGTAGCCCAGGGAATTGTAACTGTTGTGTAGCTGTTCCAGAAGGCACTCTAGACAGCTGCAGTCCACAGGGCCCTGGGCTGGAACCCAGGGTAGAGGGCGGGCCCGGGTTCCTCCCAAAACCTCCCAACTCCTGTTCTAACACAGGAAGATCTCTGAGGCTAGCAAAATCCGCCAATAAGCGCAGGACCCACCAAGGTAGAGGAGGAACTTTGTCACAGTATCTTAATCCTTTTGTGGACATTCTAAATTTTTTTTCTGGCTACCTCAATTTTAAACAAGATATAGAAAAAGCAAAAGCACCTATGTAAGGCTGAAATAATTTAGAGCAATGAGGAAAAAATAGATTATTATTAGGAATATATACTTTAGACAAGAAACAAATAAGAAGAGATGTGATAGAGGGATATAAACTAATGGAAACTATTGAGTCCTCCACCACGTCCTTGACAAAAGAAAAAAAATCATAACACAGGAGCAAGGAATTAAAATGTGACAAGTCTGAAGCTGGTAAAAGGAAACACTTTCTTTGCACAATGCATAATAAACCTTTGGAACTCACTGTCACAAAATATTAGTAAATTCAAAGTTTAGCAAGATTCAAAGTATAGACATTTATACGACTAATAAGAAAATCCAATTACATTAGAGGTGACAATTAATAAGGGATATAAACCCCCAGGCTACAGGGCCTAAGCCAACTCCTAACTCCCTGGTCTAGAAAGAAACTTCGTCTATGGTCAGATAATTTCTTAATTGTTCATTATGCAGGTTCTTGTGCCTTTCTCTTAAAAATCTAGTACTGGCTCTTGTTAAAGAGACGATGTTAGACTAGCTGGATCATTGTGTGATGGTATGGCAGTTCCCATGTTTCTGTGTTCTGAAGAAATATACACTAGAACTGGAAACAACTAGCATGCAACAAATAGAGGTAAATGTAGGCATGGCACAACAATAACCTTAACAAACCTCCCACTGCAATGAAATATTTTTCCGTGGGTTCAAGAGCAAAAAACCTGAAGGAGCAAAAAACAAGATGAGCAATTCTCTCATGCATATGGAGAAAAGCACATACCTAATAGATGTAAATAGAAAAATGAAAGTTGTCATGTAGGCTTTGAGCTGCAAAGATAAACAAAATATTAAAATGATTAATTATATTTTAAAAAGCCCTCTGAAATTCCCAATTGAGCAGGATTGTTTGGGGATTTTTATAGTCTATACAGCAAGTGAGGAGGGGAAAAGAGTGGCAATTAAGATGTATTCAGATGGTGAACATATAGCTTGACACAGAGAAGCTACTGTAGAAATAAAATCTGCCAGAAAAATGTATAGGAAGTATTTGTCAAATTTATCACAGAAATTACCACCGTGCAATTAAACATTTAATTAGGAGCAAAAATCCTTGCAATGAATCAGTTAAATGTTCTTTTAAATATTAGAAACAGTCTTATTGACTACCTTACAGTGTTTCCCTAAGATATATTGGGGGTCCCCTTTGTGATGGATCACCAGCTGAGCACTACCTTCACCCCAGTGTAACCTCACACCTTGACACACAGTTGTCCACCTCTGCTTTTTTCCTGGCTATTTCTATTTTTGTCCTTTCTGTCTTGCTTCTTTTTAATGTGTTTCTTTCTTCCTTTATTAATTATTATTATGGGCTGGCCCTCTCATGGAGGCTTCCCCCACTCACGAAAGACTACATGTTGCTTGGAATGGGAGCATTCCATAAAAATTATTCTGTGGGACTGAGGCAGTGTTGCCTAGTGGATAGATGAGGACAGTCTTCTATTCATAGGTCTGCCACTTTCCTGCTGGGTGACATTGTGCAAGTCATTTCACCTCTTTGTGCCTCAGTTTCCCCATCTGTAAAATGGGGGAAATGATCCTGATGTCTTTTGCAAAATGCTATGAAATATATTAATGAAAATCATTATACATGAGCTATGTATGATGCCTGTTCACCTCCACTGCTCTTCTCTGCCCTGTGATTTGTCTGGTAATTCCACCCTCCCTGATTTAGAAAACAATGGTCTATAATAGTAGCTGAATAGAATGTGCCCTCTTTATTGATAATAAGCTAGCTTGCTTAAGCATATCAGTCTGAGATGATTCTTCCTTTGGGAAACACAGAATTTCCTAGAGGCAGAGTGAAAAAGACCCAATACCACTACTGTCACTGAAGGAAGGAAGGTTTTTGGCCACATAAAAAGCTTTAGAGAAGAGATTAGATTGCTAGTGCTCAGTTCGGTGCCCCAATGCCACAGTGCATTCCTGGAGGCAGTCAACTAATCAGGCTAGTGACCAGTCATGTAATATCCAATGTAGAAAGAACTGGGGGATGAAGACCAGTAAACTGAATACCCAAACCAGATAAATCTCTTGGAATATGCTGTGACTATAAGGACATATGAAATCTGATCAGTGATTATGATGACTTGGCTCAAAGTGAAAGAAATATTTGTGACCCTGGCAAGGAGTATTTATTTCTGTACACTAGAATTGTCAAATTCAGTTACTTTCCAGTAACTGGAACTAGATGTGAGCTCTGCACAGCACGAGGTTAGAAATACTCCATGAGGACTATTCAGGTGGATTGCCCTATGATATTTCAAATGCATTTGCTGTTCTTCAATCTGTGGTAGAACAGGTCTTGAAGGCACTTCCTCATATAATTTGTTTTCTTAATGACATTTTAACTGCAGGGATCCCTGTAGAGGAACACAGACAGAGTCACAATGTGGCGTCAATTTTCTCAGCCAAGGCTTTGACTCAGGAAAGCATCACTATTCCATGCAGATCTTAAGTAATGGTTAAGTCCCACTGAAGTCAACACAGGATTTAAGTGCATGTGTATAATTAAACATGCACTTATGTGTTTTCTTGAATAGAGATGTATTGAAGAGTTAAGTGATGTCCTCCATTGACATACTCCATTGTAGACACTGAAGAGCTACAATACTTTTAAGCTTTTGGATACAATCACCTTCCAACGCGGCTGCAACAGTGCCATGCAAACACCTATTCTCAATTTCAGGTAACATAAATAAGAAGCAGGCAGCATTATCTTCTGCAAATGTAAACAAACTTGTTTGTCTGAGTGATTGACGGAACAAGCAATAGGACTCAGTGGACTTGTAATCTCTAAAGTTTTACACTATTTTATTTTTAGTGCAGTTATGTAAAAAAAATTCTACATGGGTAAGTTGTATTTTCACAATAAAGAGATTGCACTACAGTACTTGTATGAGATGAATTGAAAAATACTATTTCTTTTGTTTATCTTTTTACAGTGCAAATATTTGTAATAAAAATAGTAATATAAAGTGGGCACTGTACAGTTTGTATTCTGTGTTGTAATTGAAATCAATATATTTGAAAATGTAGAAAACATCCAAATATGATAAAACAGTATTCTATTATTGCTTAACAGTGCAATTAAAACTGTGATTAATCATGATTATTTTTTTAATCTCACAATTAATTGTGATTAATTTTTTAATCGTTTGACAATCCTAATCCAAATATAGTGATGCATCAGGAGACTCACAAAGCCCTGTGATTTATAGCCATGCAAAGCTGAGGCTGTGATATAATATGGAATGGAAGTAGGTAAGGGTTGCTTTTGCCTCTAGAATTTTAACTAATAGTGTGTGTATACATGATGGGGGGCAACCTTTGATTAATAGTTTTACACTGAAAAGGGAGTGTGGGACAAAATATGCTAAAATATACAAAAGATGCACACAGACATAATATTTAGCCTGTGGACAATAATTTTCAGAACATTTTGGGCACCAACTAGGATGCTGAAAACTGAAATAAAATAAACTGACAAATGTTGGAATAGTGAGGAGGGAAATGGGAATTTAGTACATATGTTATTGCATTGTCCCATAGAACACTGCTTGTGAGAAACAAGAAATGGAAACAAGGAGTGTGTGATTCTGGATGGGGAATCATGTTTTCATCCCTAGTGAGCTGAAAATATATGTATTAGGTGACCAGAAGCATCCCCTGAATTTAAATGAACCACAAAAGACATTTCTATTAATGCAAATGAAATCACTAAAATGATGATATAGTGGGAAAGGGATTCAATATTACAAAGTAGCACATTAGAGTTAAGTCAAGAAACAAATCTAAATAAAAAGTCTTGTTGATTTTCACTGACAAAAAAAAGAGTTTAAGGAAATCTGATCAGTAGTTTCAGAGATATGATAGACAGAGTACAGTGGAACTGAACAAATAATTTGCCATGAATAATTTATCTGGGTGAAATTCATCTGAGTGCAAAAGGTCAGCACAAAGCCTATGCACCACTTAAATGCCAATCAAAAGGGACTTCCTATACTCTGGAAACCCTGAGCCTCCAGACTCTGCTGGAGAACTAGTATGAAGTAGCAATATGACACTAGGGCATCAGCACCCAGGTCACTTGCTCATCCATAACTGGGAGGCTGTGAGATTAATTTGATGGCTATTTCATCCCTAAACACTATGTCATTGCACCCCATTCCATTTTACTTTTGTTTTTACCTTTTGTTAAATTAGGTACAAATGTGGCCAGGTTTGGGAACATTATTGAACCAGCAAGGGGGCACGCTGATGCAGCCAAGGGAGCAGTTTTCTTGTCAGGTGGAAAAAAACCCTCAAGCAAGAAAAAAGAAGAAGGTGCTCCAACAGTTGTATTGTCTTGTTTATGGGTCCTCCAAATAAACCATTTCCTCATGATTTCTTTCTTTTCTATCACACCTGCCACGTTGTATACATGTGCTTTGGTCCACATTCATTCAAATTATTCCTGTTGAACCAGCTATATCAAATGGTACCTAGGAAGTGATATGGGCGAGCTGCACAGGGAGTTCAAGAACTGTATTTTCTCATTGTTTCCTATCTTACATGCCACTGAGGTTAGCCTCTTTCTAGTTCTGGTGCCCTAAATATTGCTATAGGTTAGCTGAGGTCTGCTCTATGAGATGAACTCTTTGTAACTCATTTTGGGAAAACGTTAATTTTGTTTCTGGGCTTAGTTTATAAAAGAAGAGGCACCATGGCCTAGATCCACAAAGGGGACTAAGGCCATAGCAACACTACAAACTTTGGTCAACAGAAGTTACGTTGGCCTTAAGCTGCCACAGTTACTATTTCCCTTGTGCACACAGATACTTGTCTCCTTGCATCAGCATTGAGTTTACTCACCAAAAGTGCTTTTGTCAATGCAGAGTGCGGTTCAGCATGGTTAGGTGTCCCACTGTGAAACCCATCACCATCCAGTATGCTGTCTTTTAGGAAGTTTTGGCAATGCATGGTGGGGTCAAAATGAGTTATGCAGAGGTGACTGGGAATAAGGGGTCAACTTCCCAGCATGAAACTGTCTCCATCCCATAATGTCATCTATAGCCTATCGTTTTCACACTTTTTTTTCAAAATCCTATAAACCTCCACAGCCCTCCTCACTATCTGCCATCTCTGACAGAAACATGGAGCCTGCACAATTGTCACAAGCCTTGCAAGCACAAGATGAAGATCCTCCGCTATTTGCAGAGCTGCAAGAATAACTGACTCAGCAGGGAACATAACAATTTCTTGGAGGACAGATTGCTATGGGACATAGTGACAACAAATTCAAGGTTGTTGGTGGCATTCACAGAGCAGCTGATGATGGTGGAGCACTGCTTCTTGGCCTGAGAAACAGGCACTTACTGGTGGGATCACATCAAAATGCAGGCTCCGGATGATGAGCAGTGGCTGCAGAACTTTCAGATGCGCAGGCTACATTCCTGGATCTGTGCACAGAGTCTGCCCCAGTCCTCCAGCGCAAGGACACCAGAATGAGAGCTGCACTGACAATGTAGAAGTGAGTGGCATTCACACTGTGGAAACTTGAAACATCAGATTACTACTAGTCATCAGGAAATTAGTTTGGAAAATCCACTACAGGGGCCATTGTTGTACAAGTGTGCAGAGCCATTAATTGATTCCTGCTATGTAGGACTGTGAGTCTGGGCAATGTGCAGGACATAGAGGATGGATTCTCAGCAATGGGATTCCCAAACTGTCATGGAGCTATAGATGGCACATATATTCCTATTTTGGCACCAGACCCCCTTGAAACAGAGTGGGTTACTTTTTTATGGTTATGCAAACATTGGTGGATCACTGGTGATGTTTCACCAACATCGATATTGGCTGGTCAGGGAAGGTGCATGACACTTGCATTTTTAAGGACACAGGACTGTTCAGAAAGCTACAAGCATAAGAACAGCCATACCGGGTCAGACCAAAGGTCCATCTAGCCCAGCATCCTGTCTTCTTACAGTGGCCAATGCCAGGTGGCTCAGAGGGAATGAACAGAACAGGTAATCATCAAGTGATCCATCCCCTGTCGCTTATTCCCAGCTTCTGGCAAACAGAGGCTAGGGACACCATTCCTCCCATCCTGGCTAATAGCCATTGATGGACTTATCCTCCATGAATTTATCTAGTTCTTTTTTGAACCCTGTTATGGTCTTGGCCTTCACAACATCCTCTGGCAAGGAGTTCCACAGGTTGACTGTGTGTTGTGTGAACAAATACTTCCTTTTATTTGTTTTAAACTTGCTGCCTATTAATTTCATTTGGTGACCCCTAGTTCTTGAGTTATGAGAAGTAGTAAACAACACTTCCTTATCTACTTTCTCTACACCAGTCATGATTTTATAGACCTCAATCATATATCCCCTTAGCCATCTCTTTTCCAAGCTGAAGAATCCCAGTCTAATTAATCTCTCCTCAGACGGCAGCTGTTCCATACCCCTAATCATTTTTGTTGCCTTTTTCTGAATCTTTTCCAATTCCATCATATCTTTTTTGAGATGGGACGACCACATCTGCACACAGTATTCAAGATGTGGGAGTACCATGGATTTATATAGAGGCAACATGATATTTTCTGTCCCATTATCTACCCTTTATATCTCTGGCTTGTGAAGTTATACACTAGTCACCATGATGGCAGCAAGGAAAGGTTCAACTACCAGCCCAGCAGGTGCAGAATGACAGTTGAATGTGCTTGTGGTAGATTGAAGAGACGCTGGTGTCATTTACTCACACGGTTAGATGTCAGTGAGAAAAGTAACCCAATGATTATAGCTGCCTGCTGTGTCCTGCATAATATCTGTGAAGCAAAGGGGGGATGGAAGTGCCACTGGGATGGAATTGAAGTGGCTGTCTGTTTAGTTTGAACAGCCAGACAAAAGGCCTATTAGAAGAGCTCAACAGAGAGCTATGCAGCTCTGGTAGACTTTGAAGGAGCACTTTAACAGTGCACTACAGTAATGGGTTTTGGTGTATTGTGGGCTACCTGGCCCTGTTGCTTTGGGGCCTATTAGGAATTGTGTGGTGCTGTGTGTTCATGTATGAATAAAACACCTATTAATTTTGTGGTGCTTGCTGTATATTTATGATTGTTTACATGGTGTGTGCTTGTCACTGATGCTCTGAGTTGTGTCACACTGTACAGTAACATGTAAGTGGGTGCTTTCAGAACTTCTAGGCAATCTGCACCATATGTTGTGAACTAATTAAGATACATTATGTTCCAAATAATAGAATTTTAATCAGTGACAAGATCAGAGAAAAGACAAATCCATATAATTTAAAAGCAAATACATTAAAAACTTAGTAAGTTGATATAAGAGAACCTATCAAGAGGAAAAAACATTCATGTCCATTTTAGCTACACATACAGATATCCTGGCTTTCACAGGTCAGTCCATGTGAAGCTGTGGTTGTCTTTAATGTCCCCCAGGGTGGAGTGGTAAGAGTAGGGATGTGGCCTGTAATGCCACGTGAATGTTGGGAGAGGGCGGGGAGATAGGGAGGTGCTGCAATGGAGTTTTCAGTTAACTGCAAAGGGAGGCGAGCCCGGGATTGTTGAACCTGTAGGTCCATAAGAGTCTGCAGCATCTGTGTTTGCTTCCAGAGAAGCCCCATTATTTCCTGGTCTATCTCCCGCTCCTTTTCCTTATGGGACTTCTGGGCCTTTCTCCTGTCTGCTCTTTCATTCTCCAGGCTGTCCTCAGTGTTCACCCACCAGACCCTGTGCTCACGTTCTGATGCAGCACCGTCTAGCACTATTTCATTGACCATGTCATCCTAAATCCTCTTCTTTCTCCTCCTGGCTCAGGTATTCTGTGGATGTGGAGGGAGAAAGCCTCAAGGCAGCTGCAGATAAAACACAGAGAGGTGCCATTGTCAGTGCAGTCACAATGGAAAGCAAAATAGAAGATTCTGGACTCCCTTCCCTTACTCCCCTAAAGTTTTAAATAAGACATACTTATTGACACTTCTTCTTTGGAGTGTCTGTGCACCATGCCACTACAGAACAGCCATGGTGAGTATGGCCTGCCAGGGATGAGGGAAATGAGGGAATTGTTTTGTTGCACAAAATTATGGCTACAGGGCAATGGAACTGAATACAGGCACCATTTTGCACAGGTGGTGGTGATTTTGGCTGATACTTCACTCCCTTATCTTTGAAAAATCATGGCGATCGGGGGAGGTCCCGGATGACTGGAAAAAAGCTAATGTAGTGCCCATCTTTAAAAAAGGGAAGAAGGAAGATCCAGGGAACTACAGGCCAGTCAGTCTCACCTCAGTCCCTGGAAAAATCATGGAACAGGTCCTCAAGGAATCAATTCTGAAGCACTAAGAGGAGAGGAAAGTGATCAGGAACAGTCAGCATGGATTCACCAAGGGCAAGTCATGCCTGACTAACCTGATTGCCTTCTATGATGAGATAACCGGCTCTGTGGATGAGGGGAAAGCAGTGGATGTGCTATTTCTGGACTTTAGCAAAGCTTTTGATACAGTCTCCCACAGTATTCTTGCCAGCAAGTTAAAGATGTATGGGCTGGATGAATGGACAGTAAGGTGGATAGAAAACTGGCTAGATGGTCGGGCTCAACGGGTAGTGATCAATGGTTCCATGTCTAGTTGGCAGCCAGTATCAAGTGGAGTGCCCCAAGGGTCGGTGCTGGGGCCGGTTTTGTTCAATATCTTCATTAACGATCTGAAGGATGGTGTGGACTGCACCCTTAGCATGTTTGCAGATGACACTAAACTGGGAGGAGTGGTTGATACGCTGGAGGGTAGGGATAGGATACAGAGGGACCTAGACAAATTAGAGGATTGGGCCAAAAGAAATATGATGAGGTTCAACAAGGACAAGTGCAGAGTCCTGCACTTAGGACGGAAGAATCCCATGCACTGCTACAGACTAGGGACCGAATGGCTGGGCAGCAGTTCTGCAGAAAGGGACCTAAGGGTTACGGTGGATGAAAAGCTGAATATGAGTCAACAGTGTGCCCTTGTTGCCAAGAAGGCTAATGGCATTTTGGTGTATAAGTAGGAGCATTTCCAGCAGATCGAGGGATGTGATCATTCCCCTCTATTCAGCACTGGTGAGGCCTCATTTTGAGTACTGTGTCCAGTTTTTGGCCCCACACTACAAGAAGGATGTGGATAAATTGGAGAGAGTCCAGCGGAGGGCAACAAAAATGATTAGGGGGCTGGAGCACATGACTTATGAGGAGAGGCTGAGGGAACTGAGATTGTTTAGTCTGCAGAAGAGAAGAATGGGGGGGGATTTGATAGCTGCTTTCAACTACCTGAAAGGGGGTTCCAAAGAGGATGGATCTAGACTGTTCTCAGTGGTAGAAGATGACAGAACAAGGAGTAATGGTCTCAAGTTGCAGAGGGGGAGGTTTAGGTTGGATATTAGGAAAAACTTTTTCACTAGTAGGGTGGTGAAGAACTGGAATGGGTTACCTAGGGAGGTGGTGGAATCTCCTTCCTTAGAGGTTTTTAAGGTCAGGCTTGACAAAGCCCTGGCTGGGATGATTTAGTTGGGTTTGGTCCTGCTTTGAGCAGGGGGTTGGACTAGATGACCTCCTGAGGTCCCTTCCAACCCTGAGATTCTATGATTCTATGATTCCTGAAGTTAACAAAGGCAGAGAGAGCACAGCTGCTGCTGGCTTCCTGAAGCTGCCTGGGCCTGCATGCTTCTATCTTGTGTATGCAGTGGTGCCTGCTGAAGTTATTCCTTTCTGGCTTGGGAAACTGTCCTATGGTAGAGGAAGAAATAAGGCTGCCATCTGTAGAAGCCTTTGGGAGAGTATTGCAGAATACCTCCGTGAAAGTTTCATTGAGATCTCTCAGGAGGATTCAAGGGATATCTCTGTGTTCATAAACAAACTCTCCACGTGGCCCCCCCTTGCCTAACTCTACAGTGGAAAGCAAATACCAATGCTGTACTGCTACCTCTTCTAGTACCAGTAAATTAATTCAAGTCAATAGCTGTGTCCGCTTAAGTAGGGGGCACCATCACTGTAATGGGAAATAAATGTACACACTTACCTAAGGATCCTTTCCCTGCATCAGGCTCACCCATGCTCGACTGCTCGGACTGACCAGATTGTTGTGCAGTCTCAAACAGGTCCTGGCTCACAGCATAGATGATTCCCATGGCTGCATGTTCCACTTTCTTCTTCTCTTCCTCCACATCCTCCTCCTCTTCTCTGTTCAGGCCAGGGACCTGTGGCACAGGATCCTCAGAAGTATTCATGGTGGTGTGCAGGGAGTTGTGGGGTCTCTGCCAAGTATGACATGAAGCTCTTTATAAAAGCAGCAGGTCTGCAGCTCAGCGTCACATCGCCCATTGATCTTTCTGACCTTCTGGCATTCCTGATGCAGTTTCTTTGTTTTCAGATGGCACTGCTGCTGGTCCCTGTCATATCCATTTTCCTGCATCCCCTGTGTAATCTGCTTCTAGATGTTCACATTTCTACAGCTGGTCATTAGCTGTGCTTGCACTGCCTCTTCTCCCCACTGGCCCCAAGCCAGAGCACATCTGGAGCATGTAGCTAGCACGGTCAGCTGGGCAATCAGGAAAGGCATTTTAAAAATGCACAGAATTTAAAGGGGACAGGGGCCGTCCAGTCTATGTAACCACTGGGCAGTGGAGTTCACAATTGAGACCAGAGTGGTCAGTGTTGGGCATTGTGGGACAGCTGCCAGAGGACGGTTAAGGTCAACATAGGTAATGCAGTGTTTACACATATGCTGTGTCAACCTCTGTACATTGACCATAGCTAAATGACACTCAGGGAGCTGGAGTTACTATGTTGATGTAACAGGATGCTTACATCAGTGGGAGACAAATTTAAGTGTAGACACATGCACAACTATGTTGACACAAGGTGGCTTACTTCAACCTAACATTATAGTGCAGACGAGGCCTTAGATTCAAGATTGCAGTGGCTAACTTTTAATGCCCTCCCACGTAGTGGAATCCACAGCTTTGAGCTGGGGGTCCAGGCTGGCTGTGCAATGCATGCAGAGAGTTAGTCACCTAAGAATGCTCATAGTACACCTACTGGATTGGGCACCATGGGTGAGAGAGGTGGGAAATGTCTAGTGTGAGGATCCTGCTTGGGCTTAGGTGCCTGGGTGTCAGGGCTTAGGAGGCTGACTACATGCCCACTAGCAGAAATGTAAGCACCTAAGGGACTATTCCAGTGGAGATGTAGGCCCTGAGGAAGTTTAAGCACCTACAGGGTTAGGTGGCAGCTGAGCATGGACTTTGAGGATCTAAATTTTGGTTGTGGGCACCATAAGTGGCAGTTAGGCAGCTAATCCCTTTGTGGAAGTAGCTCCATACTGTCACTTGTTAGACAATAGTATTGAAGGAGACACAGAAGAGAGTTTGTGTGGTAGAGGCATGGGAAGATAACTACCTCCAGAGGTAGTATACAGTGATCACTTTATTACTTATAGGAAGTTCGGAAGCACCAGCAGGAATGACTCTGTTGTGAGTCCCTTTGAGGTCTAAAGGAGAGGTTGCTTTTAGGTCTATTTCATGTTTTAAAATTCTCTTACTGTTTATGATGTCCCAGTTGGCTTAAAAAATGAGAACTTTTTCTTCCACTGTCTGTATTAGACAAGGTTATTCTCTACCTCAGTGGTGGGCAAACTACAGCCCGCGGGACACATCCAGCCCGTGGGACAGTCTTGCCTGGTCCCGAGATCCTGGCCGGGGAGGCTAGCCCCTGGCCCCTCCCCCGTTTTTCCCCTTCCCCCGCAGCCTCAGCTCACTGCACCACCAGTGATTTGGCCCGCTGCTCCTCCCAGGCAGCGCGGCGACATGGTAAAGGGAGCAAGAGGTCCCGGGGGGCAGTCAGGGGACAGGGAACAGGGCTGGGGTGGAGGTTCTGGAGGGAGCGGTCAGGGAAATGGGAATGGAGGGGTTGGATAGGCGTGAGAGTCCTGGGTGGGCCTGTCAGGGGGCAGGGGTGTGGGTAGGCGTCAGGGCAGTCAGGGGACAGGGAGTGGTTGGATAGGCGTGGGAGTCCCAGGGGACCTGTCAGGGGGTGTGGGTGTGGCTAGGGGTCGAGACAGTCAGGGGATAGGGAGAAGGGGGTGTTGGATAGGGGGTGAGGTCCCAGGGAGGTGGTTAGGGGGCGGTTAGGAGGTTCCGGGAGGGGACTGTCAGGGGGGAGTTGAGGGGTTGGATGGGTCAGGGATTCTGAGGGGGGCAGTCAGGGGACGGGAAGTGGGAAGGCGCAGATGGGGGTGAGGCAGGCTGTTTAGGGAGGCATAGCCTTCTTTAACCGGCCTTCCATATAGTTTTGCAACCCCAATGTGGCCCTTCGGCCAAAAAGTTTGCCCACCCCGCTCTACCTTGTCTCGTTGTCTTTTTTTTGTTGTTGTCTTTTTGTTTTAATAAAAAGCAACTAAAGCGCTATTAGCAAGTTGAGGAGTTTTTCTGAGAATCATGAAGTACGTAACTTTTTCCCAGATCTAAAATGACATGCTGATAAAAGAATATTACTTCTCCAAATTGTTTTTATCAGGCTGGGATTATCTGATTTTGCTTTTCTTATTCAAAACTCTAGCAAAAACCTTGTGTAGCAGAGTAGGATATAGCTGAGCCATTTGTAACACCTTGTATTTATGATTATGACAAGATTAAGGTCTTAGAGTTTCAGTTAGATAACATCATTTCTTGATAAAAACAGCATTTCTGATTCAAAATTAGCCAGTTTTAATATGAATTTACTTGACACCAAGTATTTCATTTGTTTTAGAAGTATAAGGCAAGGTAAGATATAAAGTCTTTTTATTTTTTGCTAGACCTTCAACATTCTTATTTTCCATTAGATGTTTGAGGACTTTACTTGTATTGAAATAAACATTTCAAGATATGGCCTTTTTACTTGTTGGATATATGTTTAATTTAAAAAACATGAACATTTTATTGTCACTGAAATATCTAAAAGTAAGAATTTGTAGAATATTACTAATGATTCAGGTAATATAAAAACAGAATTAAATGGCATTTAGGCTGCAACTGGATCTTTTAGGCAGGGGAATGTATCTCATAAACTCAAGGTTGAAAAACCAAATATCTAAACATTTGAGGTAAGCGAGGGGTTAGGAGGATGAAATTCCACTGGGAGGTTTCCTACAACAAAGGAACCTCAAAATTTAATTGAAGAATATTAGGCTGAGATAGAGAAACTAACAGCTGCACATCTTATATTACATTAGGCTTGCAGTTTGCTAGAGGAGAGGAAAGGCAAGGCATGATGACTTTGGCAGAAGGATGTTCTAGCAATATTACATCACAATCCCACCCATATATAATCAAAGCCTGGCCAATTACAGTAGGTGTAAAACACATATTTGGCACATTGATACCCGAAAGCAATGCTGTAGGTGTGGAGCAGTCACAAACTTATTCTCTGTGAAGCAGGTGCATAAATGAAGACTCCTGAGAAACTCTATACTGACTATGAAAAGTTTGGCTATAAAGAAAATAAATTGGTCATCACTGTGGGACACCCTCAGCGCATGAAGGAGCTAATAATACTTCCTCCCTCTCTGGTAAGCCCAGGCAACAGCATGCCAATTCAGAGCAAGCTGGGTAACTGCTGCTACCCCTCTTCATCCCAAACTGGGGGTGAAGAGTACACAATCATGGTACTTCCCCACAAATGCCTGGTATGGGAGTGGTGTGTGTAATGCCCTCCTGTTCTTGCTGCAGTAGAGCAGATAGACTATTGCACTTTTCATGGGAGTGGGGGCGAAGAACAGCCTGGAGCACAGGAGATTCCCTGGCAAAATTAGCACACCAGGAGAGCGTCTGTATCGGTTTTGGGTGTGTATGTATTTGCAGAGGGTGTGAATTTGGGGTGGTGGGAATCTGTGTGGTGTGGAAGTCTGCATCTTGTGGGAGGGGATCATGTGTCTTGTGTAGTGGATCTGTGTCAGCAATCTGTATTGGTTGTTGCTGGACAGAAATAAATGTGTGTGTTTTATAGGTCAAGGGTTGTTTTTGTTTTGAGAGGGGAAGAATTAAATGTGGGGAGAGTGCCTTCATTAACTGGTGTAAAACATGAGTCATTAGCAATAATCTCTGAAAAGTTATGGAAGATGGGAGAGATTCCAGAAGACTGGAAAAGGGCAAATATAGTGCCCATCGATTAAAAGGGAAATAAGGGGAATTACAGACCAGTCAGGTTAACTTCTGTACCCGGAAAGATAATGGAGCAAATAATTAAGCAATCAATTTGCAAATATCTAGAAGATAATAAGGTGATAAATAACAATCAGCATGGATTTGTCAAGAACAAATCACGTCAAACCAACCTGATAGCTTTCTTTGACAGGGTAACAAGTCTTGTAGATGGGGAGAAGCGGTACATGTGGTATATCTTGACTTTAGTAAAGCTTTTGATACTGTCTCATGTGACCTTCTCATAAACAAACTAGGGCAGTGCAACCTAGATGGAGCGATAAGGTGGGTGCAAAACTGGTTTAAAAATCGTTTCCAGAGAATAGTTATCAGTGGTTCACAGTAAAGCTGGAAGGGCATAATGAGCAGGGTCCTGCAAGGATCAGTTCTGGGTCCAGTTCTAGTCAATATCTTCATCAGTGATTTAGATAATGGCATAGAGAGTACACTTATAAAGTTTGGAGACGATACCAAAATGGGAAGGGTTGCAAGTGCTTTTGAGGATAAGATTAAAATTCAAAATGATCTGGACAAGCTGGAGAAATGGTCTGAAGTAAACAGGATGAAATTCAATAAGGACAAATGCAAAGTACTCCACTTAGGAAGGAACAATCAGTTGCACACATACAAAATGGGAAATGACTGCCTAGGAAGGAGTACTGCAGAAAGGGATCTGGGGGGTCATAGTGGACAATAAGCTAACTATGATTCAACAGTGTAAAAAAACCGAACATCATTCCAGGATGTATGAGAAGGAGTGTTGCAAGCAAGACACGAGAAGTAATTTTTCTGCTCTACTCCATGCTGATTAGGCCTCAACTGGAGTATAGTGTCCAGTTCTGGGCGTCACATTTCAGGAAAGATGTGGACAAATTAGAGACAGTCCAGAAAAGAGCAACAAAAATAATTAAGTATCAGAGGGGTAGCCGTGTTAGTCTGGATCTGTAAAAGCAGCAAAGAATCCTGTGGCACCTTATAGACTAACTGACGTTTTGCAGCATGAGCTTTCGTGGGTGAACACCCACTTCTTCGGATGCAAGTAGTGGAAATTTCCAGGGGCAGGTTTATATATGCAAGCAAGAAGCAAGCTAGAGATAACGAGGTTAGTTCAATCAGGGAGAATGAGGCCCTGTTCTAGCAGTTGAGTGAAAACCAAGGGAGGAGAAACTGGTTCTGTAATTGGCAAGCCATTCACAGTCTTTGTTTAATCCTGAGCTGATGGTGTCAAATTTGCAGATGAACTGGAGCTCAGCAGTTTCTCTTTGAAGTCTGGTCCTGAAGTTTTTTTGCTGCAGGATGGCCACCTTAAGATCTGCTATTGTGTGGCCAGGGAGGTTGAAGTGTTCTCCTACAGGTTTTTGTATATTGCCATTCCTAATATCTGATTTGTGTCCATTTATCCTTTTCCTTAGAGACTGTCCAGTTTGGCCGATGTACATAGCAGAGGGGCATTGCTGGCATATGATGGCGTATATTACATTGGTGGACGTGCAGGTGAATGAACCGGTGATGGTGTGGCTGATCTGGTTAGGTCCTGTGATGGTGTCGCTGGTGTAGATATGTGGACAGAGTTGGCATCGAGGTTTGTTGCATGGATTGGTTCCTGAGCTAGAGTTACTATGGTGCGATATCCATGCAACCTCCCTGGCCACACAATAGCAAATCTTAAGGTGGCCATCCTGCAGCAAAAAAACTTCAGGACCAGACTTCAAAGAGAAACTGCTGAGCTCCAGTTCATCTGCAAATTTGACACCATCAGCTCAGGATTAAACAAAGACTGTGAATGGCTTGCCAACTACAGAACCAGATTCTCCTCCCTTGGTTTTCACTCAGCTGCTAGAACAGGGCCTCATCCTCCCTGATTGAACTAACCTCGTTATCTCTAGCTTGCTTCTTGCTTGCATATATAAACCTGCCCCTGGAAATTTCCACTACTTGCATCCGAAGAAGTGGGTATTCACCCAAGAAAGCTCATGCTGCAAAACGTCAGTTAGTCTATAAGGTGCCACAGGATTCTTTGCTGCTTTTAAAAATAATTAAAAGTCAGAAAACATGACCTATGAAGGAAAATTGAAAAAATTGGGTTTGTTTAGTCTGGAAAAGAGAAGACTGAGATGGGGACATGATAATAGTTTTCAAGTACCTAAAAGATTGTTACAAGGAGGAGGGAGGAAAATTGTTCTTCACCTCTGAGGACAGGACAAGACGCAATGGGCTTAAATTGCAGCAAGTGAGGCTTAGGCTAGACATTAGGAAAAAGTTCCTAACTGTCAGGGTGATTAAGCCCTGGAATAAATTGCCTAGGGAGGTTGTGGAATCTCCATCATTGGAGATTTTTAAGAGCAGGTTAGACAAACACTTGTCAGGAATGGTCTAGATAATACTTAGTCCTGCCATGTGTGCAGGGAACTGGACTAGATGACCTCTCAAGGTCCCTTCCAGTCTATGATTCTATGAAAGTGACAGAATTAGTTGGTCTCTTTTTGTGGGTGGAGGGGAGAAGAATAATTGAATAAGAATTAGGGCAGGGGTGGGCACATGTTTTGGCCCGAGGGCCACATCTGGGTATGGAAATTGCATGGTACCTGGAAAGATACTGGAACAAATTACTAAACATCTTGAGGATAATAGGATTATAAGGAAGGGCAAGCATGGATTTATCAAGAACAAATCATGCCAAACCCAAACTAATTTCCTTCTTGGACAGGGTTACTGGGGTAGTGTATAGGGGTGAAGCAGTAGACGTGATATATCTTGGTATTAATTAGGCTTTTGACACAGTCCCATATGACATTCTCATAAGCAAACTAGGTAAATGTGGTCTAGATGACATTACGATAAGGTGGGTGCACAACTGCTTGAAAGACCATATTCAAAGACACTTATAAATGGTTTGCTGTCAAACTGAGAGGACATATCTTGTGAGGTCTCACAGGGGTCAGTCCTGGATCCAGTACTATTCAATATTTTCATTAATGACTTGGATAATGGAGTGGCGAGAACACTAATAAAATTTACAGGTGACATCTAACTGGGAGTGACTGCATTAGAAGACAGGATTAGAATTCAAAATGACCTTGACAAACTGGAAAATTGGTCTAAATTTGACAAGATGACATTCAATAAAGATAATTATTGGATGATTGGGGATGGATCATTTGAAATTGCCCTGTTGTGTTCGTTCCCAGTGAAGCATCTGGCATTGGCCATTGTCAGAGACATGATACTGCACTATATGCACCATTGATCTGACCTACTGTGGCTTTTCTTCTAAGTGCAAACTACTTCACTTAGGAAGGAAAAATTAAATGCACAACTACAAAAAGGAGGCAGCGGGGGACAGGGGCAATGGGAGGATGGGTAGGGATCCCAAGGAGGCAACAGAGGCCAGGGAAATGGTAGGCTGGGTGGGGAGCCCAGGGAGGCAGCCGGGCCCGGGTGCAATGGGGTGAATGGGGAGCTCACAATGGCAGTGTGGGTCAGGAAGGATGGGTGGGGAGCCCAGTGAGTCAGCAGGGGACTGGGGTGCCAAAATACAAGTTTGCACAGGGTGCCATTTTCCCTAATGCCGGTCCTGGCTAAACTTATTGAAACTAGTTAGTGTAACAGTCACCTTTCAGTCAGGAAATGTAAGGAACAATTAAGTTTCTTTCTAGATCTCTCACAAGCCTAAGGCTCATTAGCCATTTGTTCTGGTGCTGGCTTTAACTATGGTCTCTTTTACAATGGGATATTGCTGGTTCAGGTGCTACATTTGAGGGAGATGAATGTGTGAATTTTATAAGCATGTACACACCCAAACACCCTCTGAGAAATGTATTGAACCCAAGCGCTAAAGTCTAGGTAGCTAAGGTGACATTTTCCTTTATCCATTGTGTGATCTCCATCCTCAAGGCCATGCCACGCCACCTGCTAATAAGAGGGACAGCTGTGCATAGATTATGCACTATATTTAATTGAAACATACAAACAAACTTCTTTTTTATATATATATTTTAATTTGCATCTTAGCACTAGAACAGCAGCAAAACAATCTGTTATATTAGATCACATATCCAGCTTTCATGAGTTTAAAGGTCATCCATTCCTAACATTTAGAATAGGTTTTAAACTTATATTTAGATATCCTGAATATATATATATATATAGGTTCAAAAATGTCTTTTTCCAATATTTGATTCACAGTTCTTGCTGCTTGTGACTCGATAATAAAAAAACTACTCATTTTACAGACTGAACAAAACTCAGCAAATTGGCTCCTTAGGTTCAGTTCTCCTTCAGTTGTCTCACCCAAGACACTAAAAGAACTGCCTTGTAGGCTTTCACTGTGAATAGCATGCTCTGATCTGCTCCTGCAACTTCACAATATTTGAACTTTCTGTTTCCCTGGGCACTGCAAAAACCTTTTGCTCCTGTAACTCTCGAAATAAAAAGCAGTGTTCTTTATGAATTTTTAACACGGCACACTTTTCCTGCCAATGCTTTCAGGCAAGTCACATCAGTATGTGGACACTTGCATTTGAAGCTCAAAGCCTGACTGCCTCTATTTGTAAACAAGTGTGAACAACATGAGCACATTAGTGTCACTTCCCAGTAAATTCAGTGTTAAGAAATTACAAATGTATGTACTATATAACAGTTTGACAAAGCTGTATTGAAATACATTATTCATAGTAATCTTTTTCAAAACCTGACATTTTTGAAAGTTTTCCACTTTGTGCATCATAAAATTGTAATGTTGGTTGTGAAAGTGTAAGCAAAAAAGCCTAATGTATTTGGGCTTTTGCTTTCTAAGAATTTTGCAAAAGGGCAAAAACTGTTTATGTTTTAACCTGGAAGGTTTTTCATTTTTATCTAATTATTTTAAGTGAATTCAAGTCAAGCCTTTACTTTTCTATGGTGTCACTAGTGTTTGTGTGTGTGTGCGTGCGCGCACATGTGCACGTGCATGTGGGTGGGTATGTGCATGGTCAGGGAAAATAATATATGTCAAAACTGACTTATAAAATCAGTTCTAGGCCTTTAACCTTCAACAGAACACTGAATAAGTGAGGGGTCTATGGACGCTGACATTTATGGCAAAGCAGGAAAATAGATGTCTATTGATGGGGCTGTATCTCTGATCATAGTTCATAGCCCCCTTTCAGCAATTGAGTTAACATTACCTGCCTGATGTCAGGCACTGCAATGATCACTGCCAAGAGACAGGCTGATGGTCCCAAGCCTCCTGTGTCGATGATGGCTGTTTTGCTGATATGATCAACATAATTCAATCACTGTCAGTAGTTATTTCTGCCCTGCTTCCCCGTGCTACTCACTAGCCTATTGCATCTTTCTGTACTGTTTGCTTCTGAAAGATATTAGCACCAAGAGAAATAAAAGCTAACTGTCCCAAACTATAATCTTAACAAACTTCAAATACTGCATCTTTTATTTAACTGCTAGAGAGGTACTGAAGAATATGGTGCTGCTTTTCAGAGTTCCATTATAAATGTGGAAAGAGTTTATGTTTTACTCTCAATGTGAGACAATATGTTCTTGTAGAATTATAATAAATTATCAATGACTAATATATAAAGACTACAAAAATAAATAAAAATGGGTAAGACACAATTCCACCCTCAGATACACGTATGGAACTGCTCTGAGGAGCCATGCATGCATATCTGAGAGTATAGTTTTGTACTAAATGAATAATTTGTTTTTAATAACTGGTTTAATTATCAGAGGGGTAGCTGTGTTAGTCTGGATCTGTAAAAAGTGACGAAGAGTCCTGTAAAAAGCAACAACGAGTCCTATGGCACCTTATAGACTAACAGAAAAAGTGGGTATTCACCAACAAAAGCTTATGCTCCAGTACTTCTGTTAGTCTATAAGGTGCCACAGGACTCTTTGTTGCTGGCTTAATTATGTTACTTTAGCCAGAGTGGCATTCCTTTTGCATAGCTCGAATCTTATATGAAATATCTCCTATAGATTTTATGGTATCTCGCATCATATTTCAATTGAAAATTAGTTAATATATTGCTACTGTAATGTCATCCATTGAGAAAAACTGAAAAAGATAACAATGATTTAACTAATAGACTGAATCATAGAATCATAGAATCTCAGGGTTGGACGGGACCTCAGGAGGTCATCTAGCCCCTGTTACTAATGGTTTTCACACCCAGGATGTGGCTTGGTGTTTTTAAACTTCTGTATTGATTAGACGTTGTGTACAATATGTGAAATATTCACTAATTACTTTTTAACTTGTTGATTTCAATTCCTGCCAAAGACCAGATATCAAACTCTATAAAAATAGCTGTGAAATTTATTGCTATTTCTTTAAAATATTAGGGTGGTTTACCATCTACTTGCTTTCTTCATATCATAGTTGGATCAGTTCAAGCTTCAGTTTAGAATGACAAATTTAATTTTAGTTCCAATTTTAAATGAATAATTTTTAATAAATGGATCTAAACATGAACAAAAGGCTAATTAAATAAAATTTAAATACTATCAAATTAGCCACTTGCAAACTTGCCCTCCTCCCTCATCCCTTCCCCAACACCCTAAAATCCAAGCAATCTCAAATTAACACTCCCCTTATTCATAGTTTAAGGCCATAAAGAACCATTAGATCATGTAGTCCAGGGATCGGCAACCTTTGGCACACGGCCTGCCAGGGTAAGCACCTAATACCTTGGGATAGGAGTTTTAACTATCCAGACAGCTCCATAGACCTTGACTTATGTGGTAAAAGTGTTCTAAAATTTCATTTCACATGGTCAACATGAATACAAACTCTAGTTCTTGCATCTTGTTTGCAATGTTTTCTGCCTCTCGTATAGTTTCTCCCTTTTGTGATTGGTCTTCAGCTATACTTTCTAATGCATCCACAATCTTTGAGGAGGACTCCAGAATTGCACTTGTTGCCGCTGCATGTGCCTCCCAGCGAGTATTAGAAAGAGATTTCAACACATGATCATTGCTCAAATATGTTTTAAGAACTGCCCATCTATGTGTTGAGGCAGAACAAAAATGTATAAAGTAACTGGACTGTTGAGAAAAAACCTTACTGACACCGGACAACAATCAACAACACTGCGGCCAACAAGATTGAGAGAGTGTGACGCACATGGTATGAATAAGGCATATTTGTTCTGTTCTAAAAGCTTCTTCCGCATTCCTTGATAACACCCTGATATGTTGCCAGCGTTGCCATAAGATTGACCTCTGCACTTTGAGAAATCTATTTTGCAAACTTGGCACAGATAGTGCAGCACTTGATTTGCCATTTCTTCACCAGTGTGGCTTTTCAAATTGAAGAATGTTATAAATCGTTCAACTGGTTTTCCATCTGTGGGAGACACATATCTTAGTACCATACTTAATTGATCAATATGTGAAAGATCAGGTGTAGAATCGACAGATAAACTGAAGTACCCAGCAGAACTTATTTCATCCACAATAGCTGAACGAACTTTGTCACTCAGACCAATGAGTACATCACATATTGTCTTGGATAAGTATGATGGGTTACCTTTGCCAGCATTCCCATATTTTGAGATATGGCCTGCTAAAAATGGGTCAAACTGAGCCACAAGCTCCAACAATCCCAAGAAATTTCCATTCTGCAATGATCCAAATGTCTCATTTGATCCCTGGAAAGACAGACCACGTTCAGCTAATGTTTGAATAACAGCTATAACACACTGCAAGACATGTTGCCAGTATTCATGCTCCCCTTTAATTTGTTCTTCCAATTTTTGTGTTAATACAAAGCTCTGTCTTCGATTTAAATATGTCAACATTGAATCTCTGGGAGTAGTGCTATTTTCATGTTGTTCAATTAAAACAGCATTCCACCAGTCACTAAATCTATCTGCAGCAAACCGGGATGTTGAAGGTTTATATGCAAAAAGTTTGCAAACAAAAGAGTACACAGACCCTGTTGATGATGAATATAGTAGCCATTCTCGAGTGTATTTCTCACCATTCACTTTCATGCCAAAAAATATTTTTTGTGGACAATATCTTGTTTGTTTGCCATTGGTAAAAGTCCGACATGATTTCTCAAATGGCCTAGTGTGGTGTTGACAGTCATTTGGTCCACGATCTATCCAGTAAGGTACATCATCAGTATTGAAATCAACCCACATACCAGGATCTTTTCTCCTATTATTTACAGCATCCGACAAAGTGGGTATTCACCCACAAAAGCTCATGCTCCAATACGTCTGTTAGTCTATAAGGTGCCACAGGACTCTTTGCTGCTTTAGCATGAACAGGTTCAGTCACTGACACATCCACACCTTATAGAACAATGTCTGTTTTACCACCAGGAGTAGGATGATCAGTTACAATCTCTGACACATCCACATGTTCTGGTGTTTGTTTCACCAATAGAAGAAGGGTCAGTCTCTGAAACACCTACAGATTTTGGAACAATGTCTGTGCTACTGAGAGAAGATGTTGTTTCTGTTGGATTCACTTTGAAAAATATCAGCTTTGGAAGATTTTGGAAAATTTCACTAGTTTTTTGTTTCTTTTCTTCTGCCAGTTTATGTTTCTGTGCTCCACTCAGTTGGTTACATTTCATCCTGTCCCTTATCTCAGTTATCTGAACTTAAAAAAAACACAAATAACACAATGTACACTATTTTGATGTATATATATGAAAGAAAAAAACGAATCAAGTGCATATAACTCAGAAGAATATATCAGAAATAAAACATAAATGTATTGCAATACATGACAGGATCTGATTTCCTCGCATTATTTCAATCTACATTAGTAGGACGCCCCCCTGGTTTAGGTGGGATAAGTAATAAAAAGAGAACAGAAAAACAGGGGAAGAGTGTGTAGTGGAGTGTAAGGAAGTCTAACAAAGTTCTGATTTTTCCGATGATGACTATTTCAATGCTTTTTGTGAAATATCAAATATCAAAATGTCTTTTTTTTTGGTGTCCTTTGCTTTGCTGGTGCCCTAAGCATGCCCCTAAGGTGTCCTGCCTTGAATCCAGTTCCCTGCACTCAAGGCAGGACTAAGTATTATCTAGACCAGTGGTTCTCAAAGCCGGTCCGCCGCTTGTTCAGGTAAAGCCCCTGCCGGTCTGGGCTGGTTTGTTTACCTGCCGAATCCGCAGGTTCGGCCGATTGTGGCTCCCACTGGCTGCAGTTTGCCGCTCCAGGCCAATGGGGGCTGCGGGAAGTGGAGCGGGCCGAGAGATGTGCTGGCCGCCACTTCCTGCAGCCTCCATTGGCCTGGAGCAGTAGGGTGACCAGACAGCAAGTGTGAAAAATCGGGACAGGGGGTGGGGGGTAATATGAACCTATATAAGAAAAAGACCCAAAAATCGGGACTGTCCCTATAAAATCGGGACATCTGGTCTCCCTATGGAGCAGTGAACTGTGGCCAGTGGGAGCCACAATCGGCTGAACCTGGGGACGGGGCAGATTAACAAACCGGCCCAGCCTGACAGAGGCTTTCCCTGAACAAGCAGTGGACTGGCTTTGAGAACTAGTGATCAAGACCATCCCTGATAGGTGTTTGTCCAACCTGCTCTTAAAATGTTAGAGATTCCACAACCTCCCTAGAATTCCACCTAATGTTAGAGATTCCACAACCTCCCTAGGTAATTTATTCCAGTGCTTAACCACTCTGATAGTTAGGAAGTTTTTCCTAATGTCCACCCTAAACTGCCCTTGCTGCAATTTAAGTCCATTGCTTCTTGTCCTATCCTCAGAGGTTAAGAAGAATAATTTTTCTCCCTCCTCCTTGTAACAACCTTTTATGTACTTGAAAACTATCATGTCCCCTCTCAGTCTTCTCTTCTCCAGACTAAACAAACCCAATTTTTTAAAATATTCCCTCATAGATCATGTTTTCTAGACATTTAATCGTTTTTGTTGCTTTGCTCTGGACTTTCTCCAATTTGTCCACATCTTTCCTGAAATGTGGCACCCAGAACTTGACACAATACTCCAGTTGAGGCCTAATCAGCACGGAGTAGAGCAGAAGAATTACTTCTTGTGTCTTGCTTAAAATACTCCTGCTAATACATCCCAGAATGATTTTTGGTTTTTTTGCAACAGTGTTACACTGTTGATACATACTTAGCTTCTGATCCATTATGACCCCCAGATCCCTTTCTGCAGTACTCCTTCCTAGGCAGTCATTTCCCATTTTGTATGTGTGCAACTGATTGTTCCTTCCTAAGTTGTGTACTTTGCATTTGTCCTTATTGAATCTCTTCATGAATTCTGTTCCAATCCTGGGTGCTGATAGCTGCAAACTTTTCATGAAGCAGGAGTTTCAGATAGTTAATCAAACTGCAGGGAAGTGTGTATTTCCCAGATATGTGCTGTTCAGTCACTATACCTGTGATTACTTTGGCTACATACACTGCAGGTTTCCCACCAGCAGCTTGGAATAACATCTCTCTTTGCCAATAGGGCTCCATAAGAACAGTTATGTCCTCCTCTAAAAAGTGAAAGTCCTGAAGTGACAAAAGTATTTTGTAGAAAGACTACTGACTGTCCCCCCTGGCTCCCTATCATGTAGCTATGCAGTTCTGATAAAACAGACAGCTTCAAATTTAAACGTAGCATTGTCTCTGCACCTCTATAACCAAAATTAACCAGTCTGTGTCCAGGAAGATTATGTGTCCAGAAAGATTATCTTTCACAATATATTGCAGTTCAATTTTGAAATGTAACATTTAAGTCCTTGAAATTCCACAAGAATTAATTTTGTGCTCTTCCACTGAGCTATTTGAGACAATAAACCTCTGTCTTCTCCTGTTGCAGGCTGCTCAACCTCTACTGGCTGCTGTACTTTGACAACTCGACTCTTGGCCCAAGGTACCATTCACAGACCGTTCTAAGAGGAAGTGTTTCTGTGATGAGCTTATGGTCAAAGTTCTTGAGAGATCCAATCAGCAGATCTAATCCAGAAGCAGAGGAACTTGAGAGTCGAGGAAAGCCATGTCAAGAGGCAGAAGAAAAGGCTGAGGCTCAATGTAAGCTGGTGGACATGGTTTCAGCATGGGAGCAGGAATGGTGGCTAAGGAAAGATGACAGAGCTCAGCAGAGAGAAATGTTTTAGTGGTTCAGCTCCATCATAGCTGCAAGATTATTGCGTCCTACTGCCTCTCCCACACCATGGCCTGATCCCGCTGAGATGTTCCCTCAGTCTAGAGACAGCTTGGACAACTCCATGTTTGGATGGCCCATGGAGTCAGGCCCCAGGAGCAGCTGGACAGGGCAAATAAACCCATAGAGTCAGGCCTTCTTTCTTGAACTCCTCTCCTGTGGATACCTCTACTCCCCTTCCCCGGTGCCAAGTGTGCAGAAAATGTGGAAAGAAAAGGGGCCAGGAGACATGAAGTGTTAGGGGGGTTGTGATGTGTTTGCACTTGTTTACACACGTTTGTTTTGTTTTTGGAAATGTTCTTGTGTAAATGGTGTTCAGGTGTCGTAATGGCTTCTGGACTACAGTACTGCTGTACTGTTTTAACATATGTTTACATAAAAAGTCTTTTATGTCATCAGTTTGTTGCTATCACTGCATCTCATCATACAATGATGATTTGAAATAATAACACTAAACACATAATCAGGAGCAACTAGACTTTACTAAGCAAATCCTATTCCTCCATACAATTAGGTAAGCGATTCACACTTCAATTACTTTCTCATATGAACTCATACTGAGAATCATCCCCTTGCTCCCCACATTCCACCCAATTCATAATTCACCAGGTCATTCATAAGTACATTGCCTAGCACTCAAGCTCCCTTCTGCCCCCACCCCCCCAAAAATAATTATTCCAATCCCCCCATAAGCACATTCTTAGAGGTACTAGTCCTCCTCTTCCATTGGGCCATACAAGTTCATAATGTGAGAACACAAAGCATCCTTGACTTCTGTTACCCAGGTGCATCCAGCTCTAGCTGTAGCAGGTGCACTTTCAGGCTGAGTATACCAATTCAGCAGCCCCTCACTGTCATAGGTCTACTCGTGGGGAAATGGCTCACCTCTAGTTTCACAAAAACTGTGAAGAGCACAGCAAGCCACAGTGATGCAGACAGCATTAATGACACTGACATCCAAATGGGTCTGCAGACATCACCAATGGGATTCCAATCTGCCAAAAGCACATACAACAATCATTTTGCACTGACTGAGAATATAATTAAACCTTCTTTAGCCAGGGCTACTGAAATCAGGGTATGGTTTCATGAGTCAAGGTTCAAGGGGTATATGTGTTCCCCCAGAATAACAGTAGGAACAGTAACTCCATTTATGACAATTTCATTTTGTGGGAATAATGTCCTAGCCGGTCCATGAATGTAGACTCCTGACTGGTAAAAACCCCGTCATGAACTTTTCCTGTGCAGCACACATTGACATTCATAAATTGATCTCTGTGGTCCACAGGGCCTGCCTAACAATGGAGTAGTACCTTTAGCAGTTTATGTACTCGTGCTCCTTCATGAGGACAAACTATGGGCACATGAATCCCTTCAATGGCCCTGGCGCAGTCTAGAAACCTCATTTACTCAAAGCCAGCAGTTACCTCAGGAATATCTTTTATGCCTTTCACCTCAGTAGTATGAAGTAGCCAGATGGTTATAGCAACCTGCTTCTGGGCTGGCCACGGTGACCTCATGCATGTGTCTTTATGCTGAAGGGTTAGGGTGAGGTGCTCACAATTTCCAGAAATGTAGCTTTCTTCATGAGAAAGTTCTGGACCCACTCCTGGTCATCCCAGGTCTGCATGATGACATGATCCCATCAATCTGTACTTGTGGCCCTGTGCCAGAAGCGCCGGTCTACATAGAGGACATTAGCGGCTATACTGAGTGTACTGATCAGCATCAACCACTGTAAGTCTGCCATGCCAGGGTGCTCTGCTTCCTCCTTCTGCTCCATCCAAAGCTCTGTCAGGTGCCTTTGGTGTGTCAGAAAGTGCCACTGGAATGTCTACCAGTGTCTCTCAGAAACGACTCATTTCCTGACACGGGAGTGAAAGAGCAATCAAGAGATCTTCTTGAAAAGAGGTCCCCTCTATATTGCTCAGCAGGTTGGGCTGGCAGGCTGTTCAAACTTCCTGAAATGTGCAGCGTGGGCATTAAAGTTTTCCCATAATACACTACAGACAAAAGGCTAGAACAGCCACATTTCACAAAGGCATTAGGCAGTCTTGGATATGGGTTACTTGAATCACTGCTATATGCTGCAGTATGAATGCCAAAGTTTCAGGTTCAAGCCTGCATTATAAAATCTTTAATGTAGAGTTTTAAAAAATGGTGTAGATGTTCAAGTGTGGGGTTTTCTAACAAAGGTCAGCTGCCTCATGTACCACTAATTCTGGGGTTACATAGTATTGTAGACATATCCTAATTGACTTGGTGGCTAGATGTACTCAGAATTAGAGTTGGGCATATAACAGATTTGTCAGTTTGCTGGCAGTATTGGAAAATTGGGGAAAAAATGGTTTTGACTCAAACCAAATCAGAATTTTTTAAAAATTTCTGTCAAATTGAAAACATTTCATTTCAACTGGAACAAAACATTTTGTTTAACTCCAAATGTTTTGTTTCTGGGCCTTTTTAAAGGGGTAGATTTACAAAACTGTTAGAGGGGGTAGGAGGCCATTTGTAACCTTTAGCCCACCGGTGAGGTCACTTACTTAGAATGTGGAAGACATAAGTTCAAATCCTTGTTTCAGAGCAGGACATAAGCCTGATTTTTCCTTCTCTCAGGCATGTGTCCTAACCACTAGGCTACAGGTTATTTTGTTGTGGGTTTTTCTCACCGTCTCCTGTGGAGCCTGTTTCTCTTTGTATTAAATATTCTTTGGAGCAGAGACTTGAAGTTGGAGCTCTCTTCTCCCAGCTGAGTGCGCTAACCACTAGACTATAGAGTCATTAAAATGTGGTCTTTTTGGCCCAATAACTATTCAAGTATTTTATATAAAATGGAACAATTTCGCACAGCCCAGGTGAGTGCCCTAAACACTGGGCTAAATGTTATAAATGAGGAATCACCTCCTTCTCCAGCCCTTATGTGAATGGTGACTAAATCTCCTTGTAAAGCTATCCTGAAAAAAATACAATGAATATGTGTTAGTATGTGTGAAAATTTGCAAATAGCTTTGCATCACCCCAAACTGCATTTTTTTGGTTAATTAACTATTTCTCTGAAAAATCTGTCCCAGCTGAACTCAGGATGGCTACAAACAAATCACATGCCATTCAGAAGAGCAGTGTAGTATGAAAGCTGCAGTTCAGAGTGGGAGAAGGTCTCTCTGGGGCAGCCTGGAGAATTTATTGAAAAAGACTGATCTTTCTTTCCAGGAGATCCCTGATAGTCTTACATTCTAATCAAGCCAGTCTTGCTGGCTCTGTACTATGATTCATTCCATTTTATGATGTCTTTAAAGGCACTTAGCCAGAGTCTCCTGATTTTGGCCATCAGTCTCTCCACTTTATCAATATACATTTCTAGGCGTAGAATAGTCTGTTTTATTATTCCTAGAAACATTTCTTTCACTTCTAATAACTAAGATTCATGGTCCTGGTGTCATTAATTTCTAATCCAGTATATTGTCTGTGATATGTTTTGCTTCATTACAAAATAATTGTACAATTTGACATATCCAGATAATATGGTACAGTAATTCTTCCTTTTTTTTAGTGAGACAAATATGAGAGAATGTAAGGAAATTAGTTTTAGATATCAAATATGTCTTTCTTATCTCTCCTCCTTAGAAAGATCTGCTTCAAGATCTCATCTTCATTGGGCAAGGATATTTATAGTATTTACATCAGTTAGATTTACTAAAATATTATCAGCTGCTGAGAGAGCAATGTTGGTCTCAAAAGAATCTCTTTTAGAGGATGTATTTCACCCTTCTCTTTTGTGTTATTATGGAATTGTTGCTGTGCATGTTCACCAAATCCATGCTCTTCATATTCACAAATTTTATACTTTACCACCTGTTCTACTCTCAACAACTGTGAAACAGGTGAAAATCATCCAGAACTGAGCACAATACTCCAGCTGAAGCTTTATCAGACTGGAGTAGAGTGGAAGAATTATTTCTTGTGTTTTGCTTACAACACTCCTGCTAATACACCCCAGAATAATGTTTCCTTTTTTTTTTTGCAGCAGTGTTATACTGTTGACTCATACTAGCTTGTGATCTTGAATCCCTTTCCGCAGTACTCCTTTCTAGGCAGTCATTTCCCATTTTGTATGTGTGCAATTGATTGTTCCTTCCTAAGTGGAATACTTTGCATTTGTTCTTACTGAATTTCATCCTGTTTATATCAGACCATTTCTCCAGTTTATCAAGATAATTTTTAATTCTAATCCTATTGCCAAAGCACTTGCAACCCCTTCCAGTCTGGCATCAATGCAAATTTGACAGGTGTACTTTCTATACCATTATCTAAACCATTGATGAACATATTGAACAGAACTGGAGCCAGGACTGATCTCTGCAGTACCCCACTTAATATGCTCTTCCAGCTTGTTTGTGAACCACTGATAACTACTCTCTGGGAATTCATCCACCTTATAGTAGTTTCATCTAGCCTACATTGCCCAAGTTTGTTTATGAGAAGGTCATGGGAGACAGTATCAAAAGCCTTACTAAACTCAAGACATACCACATCTACCACTTCCTCCCATATCCACAAGGATTGTTCCCCTCTTAAAGAAAGCTATTAGGTTAGTTTGACATGGTTTGTTCTTGACAAATCCATGCTGACTGTCACTTATCATCTTATTATCTTCTAAGTATTTGCAAATTGATTGCTTAATTATTTGCTCCATTATCTTTCTGGGTATTGAAGATAAGGTGATTGGTCTATAATTCCCTGGGTTGTTTTTATTTCCCTTTTTATAGATTAGCACCATATTTGTTTTAGGATGTGTTTCATCAGGTACTGCTGACGTGAAGACATTTCACTTGTATAAGTAATTTTTAACTTGTTCTTTCCCTATTTAAGCCTCTTACCCTACCTCATTTTCACTGATGTTCACTCTATTAAATGTCTGATCGCTACTAACATTTTTGGTGAAATCTGAAACAAAAAACCACTTCTGCCATTTCCACACTTTCTGTTATTGCTTTCCCCCACTCACTGAGTAATTGGCCTACCCTGTCTTTGGTCTTCCTCTTGGTTCTAATGAAGGATGTTGATGAATCACAGTTAATTCATGAGATTAATTCAAAAAAATGAATCAAGATTAAAAAATTAATTGTGAGTTATTGCAGTTTTATTCGCTCTGTTAAACAATAGAATAACAGTTGAAATGTATTCAGTATTTTTGGATATTTTCTACATTTTCTACATTTTCAAAGATATCTAGATATTTTCAAATATATCTAGACTTTTCTCAGTGGTACCAGATGACGGAACAAGTAGTAATGGTCTCAAGTTTCAGTGGGGGAGGTTTAGGTTGGATATTAGGAAAAACTTTTTCACTAGGAGGGTGGTGAAGCATTGGAATGGGTTACCTAAGGAGGTGGTGGAATCTCCTTCCTTAGAGGTTTTTAAGGTCAGGCTTGACAAAGCCCTGGCTGGTATGATTTAGTTGGGGATTGGTCCTGCTTTGAGTAGGGGGTTGGACTAGATGACCTCCTGAGGTCCCTTCCAACCCTGATATTCTATGATTCTATGATATTGATTTCAATTACAAAACAGAATTCAAAGTGAACAGTACTCACTTTATATTACTATTTTTATTACAAATATTTGCACTGTAAAAATGATAAACAAAAGAAATAGTATTTTTCAATTTGCCTAATACAAGTACTGTACTGAAATCTCTTTATCACAAAAGTGCAACTTACAAATGTAGATTTTTTTGTTACATATCTGCACTCAAAAACAAAACAATGTAAAACTTTAGAGCCTACAAGTCCACTCAGTCCTACTTCTTATCCAGCCAATTGCTTAGACAAACAAATTTGTTTACATTTATGGGAGATAATGCTGCCTCTGTCTTATTTATGTCACCAGAAATTGACATGGAAAGGTATTTATATACCAGATATGCTTAATATTCATATGCCCTTTCATGGTTCGGCCATAATTCCACAGGATATGCTTGCATGCTGATGACACTTGTTAAAAAAAATAATGGGTTAATTACATTTTTGGCTGAACTCTTTGGGGGAGAATTGTATGTCTCCTGCTCTGTTTTACATGCATTCTGCCATATATTTCATGTTATAGCAGTCTTGGATGATGACTCAGCACAAGTTAATTTTAAGAACACTTTCACTGGAAATTTGACAAAACGTAAAGAAGGTACCAATGTGAGATTTCTATAGCTACAGCACTCGACCCAAGGTTTAATAATCTGAAGTACCTTCCAAAATCTGAGAGGGAATTAGTGTGGTGCATGCTTTCAGAAGTCTTAAAGGAGCAATACTCTATTGTGGAAACTACAGAACCTGAACCACCAAATAAAATCAACCTTCTGCTGGTGGCATCTGACTCAGATGATGAAAATGAACATGCATCGGTCTGCACTACTTTGGATCATTATCGAGCAGAACCTGTCATCAGCATGATGTCCTCTGGAATGGTGGTTGAAGCATGAAGGGACATACGAATCTTTAGCGCACCTGGCACATAAATATTTTGCGACGCCAGCTACAACAGTGCCATGTAAACATCTGTTCTCACTTTCAGTGACATTGTAAACAAGATGTGGGCAGCATTATCTCTGCAAATGTAAACAAACGTGTTTGAAAGCGATTGGCTGAACAATAAGTAGGACTGAATGGACTTGTAGGCTCTAAAGTTTTACATTGTTTTATTTTTGAATGCAGTTTTTTTTACATAATTCTAGATTTGTAAGTTGCACTTTCATGATAAAGTGATTGCACTATAGTAGTATTTCTTTTTTTTTACAGTGCAAATATTTGTATACAAAATATAAAGTGAGCATTGTACACTTCATATTCTGTTTTGTAATTGAAGCCAATATATTAAAAAATGTAGAAAATGTCCAAAAATATTTAAATAAATGGTATTCTATTACTGTTTAACAGCACACTTAACCACAATTATTTTTTAAATCACATGATTAATTGTGATTAATATTTTTAATCACTTGACAGTCCTAGTTCTAATGTTGGGTTTTTTTTTAACCCCTTAAGTTTCTAGCTAGTTTACTCTTGTTTTGCACCTTGGACTTTCTAATATTTTTCCTACATATTTGTGTTATTTCTTTATATTCATTCTTTGTAATTTAACCTAGTTTCCACTTTTTGTAGGACTCTTTTTTGAGTTTTAGATCATTGAAGATCTCCGGGTTAAACCATGGTGGTCTTACTAACAGGTTGTAGCCTGCTATCCTTTGTTCCATAACCCTTTTAGGATCTCTTGAAAATAGGGGGGGGGCTAACTCAGAGAGAATAGGGGTTTAAAAAGCCAGGTCCTAAGCAACCAGACAAGCTGGAGAACAGGAGTAGAAAAGAGAGGAATTTAGAGAGGGAGTGTGAGAGGCAGACACACCTAACAAACATACTCTAAACTTCAGCCAAGAATCCTCTGTCACAAAAACAAACAAACAAATAAACCCAGCCCCTGCAAGAGTAAAAATAATGCAGGCAGAATTCCAGCAGCAGAGTGGCAGTTATACAGTTTACTGTGCTGAATGCAGCATGTACAACTACAGTAACTCCTCACTTAATGTTGTAGTTATGTTCCTGAAATTGTGACTTTAAGCGAAATGATGTTAATCAAATCCAATTTCCCCATAAGAATTAATGTAAATGAGGGGGTTAGGTTCCAAGGAATTTTTTTTCACCAGACAAAAGAGTATAAGTTTTAAACAAACAATTTAATACTGGTACACAGTGATGATAATTGTGAAGCTTGGTTGAGGTGGAGGAGCCAGAGGGCGGGATATTTTCCAGGGAATACTTTACTGCTAAATGATGAGCTAGCAATTGGTTGAGCCCTCAAAGGTTAACTCTCCCACTCTACAAGGCAGCAGAACTGGAGGGAGGGAAGACAGCATCACAGACAGAGACTGAGACACACACTGTGTGTGTGAGAGAGAGAGATGTGCATTTCCCCTTTAACTATACTGCCTTGTTAATTAGATCAGCTTGCTGAGACTGCAGCTGCTGCCAGCAAGCTCCCTCCGTCCTGAGCCCTCTTGTGTGTCCCCCCTGCTCTATGGAAGATGGGGTAAGCGGGGTGCAGGAGCAAGGGGGAGGGGGACACCCTGACATTAGCCCCCCTCTTCCTCTCCTCCACCCCACACAGCAAGCAGGAGTCTTGGGGACGAGCTCCAAGGCAGAGGGCAGGAGAAGCACATGGCAGTGGGGGAAGCGACAGCTGCAACTGCTAGCCTGCTGGGCAGCTGCTGCACAGGGAACTTAGGGGAGTGGGGAGCTGATAGGGGGAGCTGATGGGGGGCTGCTGGTCCACCCTGGTTCCAAGCCCCCACCAGCTAGCTGCAATGGGCTGCTCTTCCTGCAAACAGTGGACAACTTTAAATGAGCATGTTCCCTAATTGATCAGCAACATAACAACGAAACAACGTTAACCGGGATGACTTTAAGTGAGGAGTTACTGTACCTGCCTTGTTGTCACGTGGCATATATCTGCATTCAATGCAAGCAGCTCATGACCCTCAGGGACACAGTACAAGCTCTTGAGGCCAAAGTGGCTGAACTGGAGGAGCTAAGGGAGACTGAGAGGTACATAGATAAGACTTTCTGGAACACAGTAGAGCAGTCCCACCCTGTCTGACAGTCTTTGTACTGTTAAAAGGATGAAAGTCTTGGGGAAGGAGAACATCAAGTTGGAGCAGAAGGAAATAATCCCATAGCTGGGATCCTCCTTCCAGATGATGTCATGGTATCCTTTTGACTGAGGATATCCCTTCCTGGAAAGGACACCCTAGTTACTAGGAAGAGCAAGGTAATAGTAATGGGGGAGGGTTGTTAATTATTAGAAATATAGATAGTTGAGTTTGTGATGACCGGTAGAATCACATGTGCAGTTCTGGGGAGGAGCCAGTGGATGTGGTATATGTATGCACCAATGATATAGGAAATGCAGAAGACAGGTCTGGAGGCAAAACTTGGTCTGCTAGGTAAAAGATTAAAGTACAGGACCTCCATGGTAGCCTTGTCTGAAATGCTTACAGTTCCATATGCAGAGCCAGAAAAAAAGGCAGAACTGCAGTGCTTCAATAAGCAGATGAGACAATGATCTTGGGAGGAGGGATTTAGGATTATTAGGAACTGGAGAACCTTTTGGGAAAGGAGAGTCCTATACAAAAAAGATAGGCTCTACCTAAACCAAACTGAAACCAGACTATTGGTATGTACAATTAAAAAGTTTGTAGAAGAAATGTTTAAACTAAGGGGTGTGGGAAAAGACAAAAGGTGCAGAGGAGCACATAGTTCGGGCAGAGACATCCCTTACGAATGAATTTAGTAAAGGGTATAGTAAAGAGGATAGGAAATGTTGGTAAAGTACAGGCAGAAGCTAGTGAGGAATAGATTTAAAAGACTCCCATTTAAATATAACCTATGAAGGCATGCCACTGAATATTAACAAAATATACAAGTTCTTACATACAAATGCTAGAAGTCTAAATATTAAGATGGGTCAGCTGGAATGCCTGGCACTAAATGAGGATATTGATATCATAGGGATCATTCAAACTTTGTGGAATGAGAAAAATCCATGGGACATGGTAATATCAGGGTACAAAATATATGGGAATGACAGAGTAGTTTGTGCTGGTGGGGAAGTGGCACTATCTGAGAAAGAAAATGTAGAGTCAAATAAATTAAAAATCTTAAATTAATCAAACTGTATGATAGAATCTCTATGTGATTCTCTTGTGAGATACTCCCTTCTCTTCATGTGTCATTGTATAATGCCTTCATCTGTAACTTTCACTCCATGCATCTGAAGAAGTGAGGTTTTTTACTCACAAGAGCTTATGCCCAAATAAATCTGTTAGTCTTTAAAGTGCCACTGGACTCCTTGTTGTTTTTATGGTTAAAAATGCCATGCTTCAACAACAAAAGAATAGCAGTAGGAATATATTACTAACCACCTGACCCAGATAGTGACTGTGATTGTGAAATGCTCAGAGAAATGAGGCCACAAAGACAGAAAACACAATAATAATAGTGGATACCAACTGTCCTCATATTGACTGGGTACTTCTCACCTAAGGGAGATATGCAGAGATAAAATTTCTAGACACCATAAATGACTGCTTCTTGGAGCAGATTGTCCTGGAAACCAGAGGAGAGGCAATTCTTGATTTAGTCCTAAGAGGAACACAGGATCTGGTCCAAGAGGTGAATAAAGCTGAATAAAGCTCAGTAATAGCAACCATAAAATAATTAAATTTAACATCTTATTGAGGGGAAATGGAAAGAAACTTACCACATCAGCATTTAACTTTAAAAAAAGGGAATTACAGAAAAATGAGGAAATGAGTTAAATGGAAAGTAAAAGGAATGGTTGCACAGGTGAAATGCCTGCAAAGTATAGGGTGCTTTTAAAAATGCCATAACAGAGGCTCAAACTAAATATATACACCAAATATATTTGAAAAAAAAACAGTGAGAGGAACAACAACAAAAAATGACATCCTGGCTAAACAGAAGAGTAAAAGAGGTGGTTAGAGGCAAAAAAGCATCCTTCAAAAATTGGAAGTCATAATAAGGAAAATAGAAAGACCGCATAAACTCTGGCAAGTCAAGTGTGAAAGTATAATAAGTCAGGCTGCGAAAGAATCTGAAGAGCAACTAGCTAAAGATACAACAATTAACATTTTTTAAAGTACATTAGAAGCGGGAAGCCTGCTAAGTAGTCAGTGGGGCCACTGGACAATCAAGATGCTAAAAGAGCACTCAAGGAAGACAAGGCCATTGCAGAGAAACTGAATGAATGTTTGCATTGATTTTCACTGCAGAGGATGTGGGGAAGATCCCAACAGCCAAATCATTCTTTTTAGGTGACAAATCTGATGAACTGTCCTCGATTGCAATGTAGAGGAGGTTTTGGAACAAACTGATAGATTAAATAGCAATCAGTCACCAGCACCAGATGGTATTCACCAAGGATTTCTGAAGGAACTCAAATATGAAATTGCAGAACTACTAATCGTGGTATGTAATCTATCACTTAAATCAGCCTCTGTTCCAGATGACTGGAGGTTAGCTAATGTAACCCCCATTTTTTTAGAAAGGCTCCAGAGGCAATCCTAGCAATTATAGGTCAGTAAAGCCTAACTTCAGTACCAATCAAATTGGTTGAAACTATAGTAAAGAATAAAATTATCAGACACGTGGATAAAAACATTATAGTGAGGAAGAGCTAACATGGCTTTTGTAAAGGGAAATCATGCCTCACCAATTATCTGAGAGTGTCAACAAGCATGTGGACAAGGGTGATGCAGTGGATCTAGTGTACTTGGTCTTTCAGAAAGCCTTTGACAAGGTCTCTCATCAAAGGCTTTTAAACAAAATAAGCATTCATGGGATAAGAGGGAATGGTCTCTCATTTATCTGTAGCTGATTAAAAGATAGGAAATAAAAGGTAGGAATAAATGGTCAGTTTTCACAATGGAGAAAGGTAAATAGTAGGATTCCCCAAGTATCTGTACTAGGACCAGCGTTATTCAACATATTCATAAATGAACTGGAAAAGGGGGTGAACAGTGGTGGTAAAATTTATAAATAATACAAAATTACTAGAGATAGTTAAGTCCAAAGCTGACTGCAAAGAATGACAAAGGAATCTCACTAAACTGGGTGAAATTCAATGTTGATAAATGCAAAGAAATGCACACTGGAAAAAATAATCCCAATTATACATACAAAATGATGGATTCTAAATTAATAGCTACCACTCAAGTCCTGCTAGGCAGAGATGGTGTTCACCTTTCGAGGACGGGCAGGGGCGACTCTATGTATTTTGCTGCCCCAAGTACGGCAATCAGGCGGCTTTCGGCGGCGTGCCTGCGGGAGGTTTGCTGGTAACATGGATTTGGTGGCATGTGTGCGGGAGGTCCACTGGTAACGCGGATTTGGCGGCATGCCTGCAGGAGGTCCACTGGTCACGCACCTCTGGCGCCGAATTGCCGCCGAATTGCCGCCAAAGCCGTGGGACCAGCAGACCTCCCGCAGGCATGCCGCCGAAGGCAGCCTGACTGCTGCCCTCACGGCGACTGGCAGGCTGCTCCCCGTGGCTTGCCACCCCAGGCATGCGCTTGGTGCGCTGGTGCCTGGAGCCGCCCCTGAGGAGGGGAAAGACCCTATTTGGACACAGACTGGCTAACCTAGTGAGGAGGGCTTTAACCTAGGTTCGACGGAGACAGGTGAGCAAAGCCCACAGGTAAGTGGGGAACATGGAGACCTGGGAGATGGGTTGGAAATAGGAGGAAGCATGGGCTATAATAGCAGAGAGAAAGAAGGGTCAGGAAAAAACTGGGAGGCAAGATCAAATCAGTATCTTAGATGCCTATATACAAATGCGAGAAGTATGCGTAATAAGCAGGAAGAACTGGAAGTGCTAATAAATAAATAAAACTATGACATTGTTGGCATCATCGAAATTGGTGCGATAATACAAATGATTGGAATGTTGGTATGGATGGGTACAGCTTGCTCAGGAAGGATAGACAGGAAAAAGGGAGGAGGTGTTGTCTTATATATTAATAATGTGCACACTTGGACTGAGGTGGAGATGGACATAGGAGACGGAAGTGTTGAGAGTCTCTGGTTTAGGCTAAAAGGGGTAAAAAACAAGGGTGATGTCATGCTAGGAGTCTACTACAGGCCACCTAATTAGGTGGAAGTGGTGGACAAGGCTTTTTTTAAACAACTAAGGGCAGGTCCATACTCACCGCGCGGGTCGACGCGGTGAGTTCGACTTCACGGAGTTCGAACTATCGCGTCTGATCTAGACGCGATAGTTCGAACTCCCGAAGCACCGCGGTCGACTCCGGTACTCCACCACTGCAAACGGTGGTGGTGGAGTCGACGGGGGAGCCGCGGAGTTCGACCCCACCGCGTCTGGACGGGTGAGTAGTTCGAATTAGGGTACTTCGAATTCAGCTACGCTATTCCCGTAGCTGAATTTGCGTACCCTAATTCGAACCCCCTTTTTAGTGTGGACCAGGCCTAACAAAATCATCCAAAGCCCAAGATTTGGTGGTGGTGGGGGGCTTCAACTATCCAGATATATGTTGGGAAAATAACACAGCGGGGCACAGACTATCCAATAAGTTCTTGGACTGCATTGCAGACAACTTCTTATTTCAGAAGGTTGAAAAAGCTACTGGGGGGAAGCTGTTCTAGATTTGATTTTAACAAATAGGGAGGAACTCGTTGAGAATTTGAAAGTAGAAGGGAGCTTGTGTGAAAGTGATCATGAAATCATAGAGTTCACAATTCTAAGGAAGGGTAGAAGGGAGTACAGCAAAATAGAGACAATGGATTTCAGGAAAGTGGATTTTGGTAAGCTCAGAGATCTGATAGGTAAGGTCCCATGGGAATCAAGACTGAGGGGAAAAAGAACTGAGGACAGTTGGCTGTATTTCAAAGCGACACTATTAAGGGCCCAAAAGCAAGCTATTCCACTGGGTAGGAAAGATAGAAAAAGTGGCAAAATACCAGCTTGGCTTAACCATGAGATCTTGCATGATCTAAAAAATAAAAAGGAGTCATATAAAAAATGGAAACTAGGAAAAATTACAAAGGATGAATATAGGCAAACAACACAGGAATGCAGGGGCAAGATTAGAAAGGCAAAGGTACAAAATGAGCTCAAACTAGCTACAGGAATAAAGGGAAACAAGAAGACTTTTTATCAATACATTAGAAGCAAGAGGAAGACCAAGGACAGGGTAGGCCCACTGCTCAGTGAGGAGGGAAAAACAGTAACAGGAAAATTGGAAATGGCAGAGATACTCAATGACTTTTTTGTTTCGGTCTTCACCGAGAAGTCTAAAGGAGTGCCTAACATAGTGAATGTTAATGGGAAGGGGGTAGGTTTGGAAGATAAAATAAAAAAAAGAACAAGTTAAAAATCACTTAGAAAAGTTAGATGCCCGCAAGTCACTAGGGCCTGATGAAATGTATCCTAGAATACTCCAGGAGCTAACAGAGGAGGTATCTGAGCCTCTAGCTATTATCTTTGGAAAATCATGGGAAACAGAAGAGATTCCAGAAGACTGGAAAAAGGCAAATATAGTGCCCATCTATAAAAAGGGAAATAAAAACAACCCAGGAAACTACAGACCAGCAGTAGTCTGGGAACTGGACTAGCAGCAACTGAGATGAATGGGATATAACAATATTCTGCAGGTAAAAGAAAATGACCAGGATCTTAAGATAGGGACAGTTCTCATTGCCCTTTAAAAACCATTAGCTAAAAGGATTTTAAAGGGTCAAGTACTAAGAGCTGAATTGGCCCTCAAGGAGACATGGCCTTTGATGTATGGACTCTACCAATTGAAGAACAGATCCCCAGCAGAGCGTGAATTATGACTGAAATACAGACCCAGAATGAAGATAACTGATAAAAGGGTTGTATGAGGAGTGTGGCACATAGGTGCCAGGTGTGCACTACCTATCCAGGTAAATGGGATGAAGGCTCTTGGAGTCTATCACTCACAGAAACCATCAAGTGGAGGATGCGTACTACCAATGCTCCTAGGCAGCATAGAGATGATATGAAGGGGCCTCAACATAGCCACCAGATTATTCTCATAGCAGAAGAACTAACTATGGTCCTGTGAGAGCAAAAGTCTGATTTTTTTTTTCTAAATTCTCTCCAAGAAGGTGGATGTGAGGAAGCCCTGAGAGCCCAGAATAGTATCATATCTTCCTACTGGACTAACAAATAGGTTAAAACTTTTTAATCTATTCTTTATTTTCTGGCCGCCTGAATAAATTCTTTGAGTTCGAGACCTATATGGAAATCCATCTCTGGCTTGAGCCTATAGTGCCTGGCACTTGGACTGTCAACATAACTTGCCCCAGTGTTAGCTAGGAGCTCAGTGTTCTTGGGGAACCAGGGCATAGTACCCAGCCTGTCTGACTCATGAAAGACCCCCACCCCAGCCTCTGCTTGAAACAAATTTGCATCAGAAGACATACTTACAAAAAGCAATGAAAAGACAGTGGGAGACACCTAAACCCCTGGGATAAGGATGACAGGATTAAGGAAACTCCCCTAGCCTCATCTGCATCAAGATTAGCATACAGAATGGAGAACAGAGATTCCAAGGCAAGAACAGCATGGACCTCTGGGACCAGAAAAGCAGGGAAGCACTGCATGATGGGGGATCTCTGCTCCAGATGTTAATGAATCCATGCCTGCACACACCAAGCTCAGTAGTGATCAGACCAATTCTAGTAATAAATCCTTTATTGGTATCCAAAATAGTGAAGTTCCCTAATTGCATTGTGAGCCCCCTCCAAGGAACACCGCCCAAAGCCAGGAATGATCAGCTTCTATGATATAGCCTGAACAAAACAACTTTGGTATTCTCCCTTGTTTATACATAAACAAATCTAGTTTAATCTAGTTCAAAATTGAACCATCATTATTTCTCTACAAAAACCCCTATCCATGCTCAAGTCAGTGTTCTGATGCCCGGATCCAAAATCTGCATCAGTTCCATTGGGACTTCATCTTCTCCTGACTGAGCGTGCTGGGGGCTTTGCCTGACTCCAGCACTCTGGATCCTCAGCTACCACCACCACGTGGGACCCCCCATCAATTTAAGCTTCATGGAGTGGTGAGAACCCAGCTCTCCCTTTCTCTCTCTCTCTCTAGGTATAGCCTTGTGTGATCAGTTATAGTTTTGTAAACCTGACTTTTATAATAAAATTTAAGTTAGATTTAATATTATAACTGTTTTGTTTGTTTGGCTCCCCTATGGTTATTACCTGGCAATAAATAACTTTCATGATTAAGATAGTTGCTTCTCTCTCGCGCTGTCTTCCCCTCTCCCCCATGGGTGTTTTCTGGTTTCCTCATTCACTCTGCAGCAACACTCCTCGTACCTAAGTTAAAAGATCCCTGCAGTGCCCAAAAATCCTGTGGGGTTTGCTCAAGTGGGTTACTACCAGAACAGTTGTAACATGAAAATGGGGATAGAGATGTGCTGAACCTGGGACATATAAGGGTGGCAGCTTGAAAGAGCTGCTCGACCCAGTCTGCTGAGTCCAGGGGCATATAAGGGTGGCAAATTGAAAGTGCTGCTCAACCTACCCTGCTCAGGCATGCTCTATTCTGGTGAGGTGCCCAAGGCATATGAGGGTGACAGCTTGGAGGTGCTGTTTGACCCAGCCTGGTGAGTTGAAGGGCCTATGAGGATGCCAGCTTGAATGTGCTGCTTGACCCAGCCTACTGAGTCCAGGGACATATAAGGGGTCAGCTTTGGAGTGCTGATTAACCCAGTCTGCTCAGATGTGCTCTGTTAATGTGTGTGTGTGTGTGTGTGTGTGTGTGTGTGTGTTCGTCTGATTCTGGGGCTGGAAGAACCCAACCCTGGGGAACCTAGGTTCTGCAGGATAGCTCCATTGGGAGGGAACTTGCAGCAGGGAGAAGTAGAGCTCCATATGAGAACACAAGTGACACAAGTGACATTGATAGAAGTACAGAACCTCTTCCCTTTCCCCAGAAGAGTAACCTTAATAAATGAGCATACCCCAAAGTAATGGGCAAAGCTGGTAACACCAGAGTTTGTGGCACACATGACATGATACCAAGTCCTTGAAAGGGTTTGGTATGCCCTTCTTCTGGTAGGCACCCTGCATGTAGTTTAAATACAATAATATATAACTCAAAACTTCAGTCAAACTAGATTCAAATTTTCTTTAAGGGAGGGGTGTCAAAATATCATGAAAAGGGTCACGTTCCCAAAGTCATTGCCATGTTGCAAGAAAATAGAATGAAAGAGAAGAAAACACAAAACAAATAGAGTGATGCCAGTCAATGTTCCCTCTAATTTTTACATCCATGTGTGGAATGAATTTTGTTATGTGAGTATATTATCGAGATAATGTGAGGATATGCACCACAAGTAGAAACAAAAACCCTAGATAATATATATATTTTTAAAAAGTTACCATAGGGACAATTACTCCACCCAGGACAGGTTAGGTGTTTTAGAACTCACTACCCAAAGAATTAAATTTAAGCATTAGAGAGAAATAAAAATTAGGAAATGCATAGACCAGTCAAAAACTCAAATAACAGCACTTTGAAAGATAAAGTTACAGAGAATATATGTGTATTGCAGGAAGTATCAAGAAGTAACAACAACAACACAAGTATGTGTTGGGAGGGGAGTGTGAAAGACACTGTGTGTGTGAGAGAGAGAGACAGAGAAACAGTGTGCGTGTGTGTGTGTGTATGTGTGTGTGTGTGTGTGTGAAAGAGAAAGAGAGGGAGAGAGAGAGAGAGGGACATGTGTTGCCCCTTTAAATACATTGCCCTTTTAAGTAGATCGGCACTCAAAATAGACAAAGCAGCTGCCATCAGCGCCCTCCCCCTCCTTTCCCACCTCCTCTGCATAGCAAGCAGGAGGCTCCTGGGAGCAGCTGGCCAGCGACTCAAAGGCAGAGGGCAAGAGCAGCATGGCAATGGGGGGAGGGGCACCTGAAGTGTGCAGCATTTGATAGCCTACTGGGTCGCCATGTAGCTTAGAGGGAATTTAGATGCCAGGGAAAGGTGCACACTAAAGCTGGGCAATTTTTTTGGATGGGTAACTTTGTAGTCTGGATCGACACATAACTACTCACAAATTTGACACGAATTTGCTGAATAGTTCTAGCCATTTTTTTTCAGGTCTTTGATGCCATTCACAAAATGGTCAGAGGAGGCGGTGTCTTTATAACTTGTAACCTAGTGGTTATAGTACTCACACTAGGCAAAGTTTAATCTCCCCCTCTGCCTGAAGTGGAGAAGAGATTAGAACATGGGTCTCCTTCATTAAAGGAGAGTACAATAGCTATTGTTCTAGGAGATATTCTAGTGAATGTGGGCTGAGGAGACTTTCACTCTTTGCTGTTGAAACTGTTCCACATTTTATAACTGATTACTTGTAATTGGAGGGGGCGGCTTGGATTTGGGTCACCCACATCCAAGGTGAGTGCCCTAACCATCTGGCCATACAGTCATTCTCATTTACTCTCCCTCTCTCAATTCATTGACATTTATGTGGTTTTCTAAACACCTGAGGCCCTGCATTGGTAGCATTGTGTTTCAAGAGCAAAGTTTAGGAAACATCTGTGAGACTGTGGAATAGGGATATAGAGAAAGGTATCCTTCAAGTCTATTGATGTCATGCAGTCCCCTTTGTTGATGGAAGCTAGCAAGTGTGGATGTTAAGGTATCCATCTAAAATTTTGATGGCTTTATGGCTCTATTGAGATATTTGAGATTGAGAACTGCTCGTAGCCTTCTGACTTCTTGAGGAAGAGGGGCGGGACTAGAAACAATGTGGAGTGAGTGTGGTGTTCAGTGCCCAGTCAGTGATTATGGCACTTGCAAGAGCTCTGCTTTGTTCAGCGTCTGAATTCTTTCTAACTGGCTGTGTATAACAATCACAAGAGTTTCACAGAACCCTACCCAGACTCTCTGTCTGGAAAGCTCAGCCCTTAGAATCATAGAATAGAATCATAGAGTATTATGATTGGAAGAGACCTCAGGAGGTCATCTAATCCAATCCCCATTCAAAGCAGGACGAACAACAACTAAATCATCCCAGCCAAGGCTTTGTCAAGCCGGGCATTAAAAACCCATTCCAGTACTTCACCACCCTCCTAGTGAAATGGTGTTTCCTAATATCCAACCTAGACCTCCCACACTGCAACTTGAGACCGTTGCTTCTTGTTCTGTCATCTGCCACCACTGAGAACAGCCTAGCTCCATCCTCTTTGGAATCCCCCTTCAGGTACTTGAAGGCTGCTATCAAATCCCCCCCTCACTCTTCTCTTCTGCAGACTAAATAACCCCATTTCCCTCAGCCTCTCCTCATAAGTCATATGCCCCAGACCCTAATAATTTTTGTTGCCCTCCGCTGGACTCTCTCCAAATTCTTCACATCCTTTCTGTAGTGGGGGGACCAAAACTGGGCGCAATACTCCAGGTGTGGCCTCACCAGTACCGAATAGAGGGGAATAATCACTTCCTTCGATCTGCTGCAAATGCACCTACTAAGACAACCCAATATGCCGTTGACCTTGGCAACAAGGGCACACTGCTGACTCATATCAGGCTTCTCATCCACTGTAATCACCACGGTATTTTCTGCAGAACTGCTGCTTAGCCAGTCGATCCCCAGCTTGTAGCGGTGCATGGGATTCTTCCTTCCTAAGTGCAGGACTCTGCACTTGTTTTTGTTAATCATCAGATTTCTTTTGGCCAAATCCTCCAATTTGTCTAGGTCACTCTGGACCCTATCCCTAGCTACCAGCCTATCTACCTTCCCCCGGCCAGCTTAGTGTCATCTGTGAACTTGCTGTGGTGCAATTAATCCCATCATCCAGATCATTAATAAGATGTTGAACAAAACCGGCTCCAGGACCGACCCATAGGACACTCTGCTTGATACTGGCTGCCAGCTAGACATCTTATAGTTCATTCATCCAATCCATACTTTTTTAACTTGCTGGCAAGAATACTGTGGGAGACTGTATCAAAAGCTTTCCTAAAGTCAAGATGTATCACATCCACCGCTTTCCCCATATCCACAGAGCCAGTTATCTCATCATGACTTGCCCTTGGTGAATCCATGTTGACTGTTCCTGATCACCTTCCTCTCTTCCAAGTGCCTCAGAAAGGATTCCTTGAGGAATCCTTCTCCATGATTTTGCCAGGGACTGAAGAGAGGCTGTAGTTACCCAGGTTCTCTTTCTTCCCTTTTTAAAAGATGGGCATTATATTTGCCTTTTTCCAATCATCTGGGACCTCCACCGATGGCCATGAATTTTCAAAGATAATGACCAATGGCTCTGCAATCACATCAGCCAACTCCCTCAGCACCTCGGATGCATTAGATCTGGACTCCATGGACTTGTGCACGTCCAGCTTTTCTAAATAGCCCTTAATCTGTTCTTTCACCACTGAGGGCTGCTCACCTCCTCCCCATACTGTGCTGCCCAGTGCAGCAGTCTGGGAGCTGACCTTGTCTGTGAAGACCGAGGTAAAAAAAGCATTGAGTACTTCAGCTTTTTTCACATCCTCTGTCACTAGGTTACCTCCCTCATTCAGTAAGGGTCCCACACTTTCCCTGACCTTCTTCTTGTTGCTAACATACCTGTAGAAACCCTTCTTGTTACCCTTCACATCTCTTGCTAGCTTTAACTCCAATTGTGCCTTGGCCTTCCTGATTACACCCCTGCATGCTCTAGCAATATTTTTGTACTCCTCCCTAGTCATCTGTCCAAATTTCCACTTCTTCTAAGATTCCTTTTTGAGTTTAAGCTCACTGAGGATTTCATTGTTAAGCCAAGCTGGTTGCCTGCCATATTTGCTATTCTTTCTGCACTTCAGGATGGTTTGTTCCTGTGCCCTCAATAAGGCTTCTTTAAAATACAGCCAGTTCTCCTGGACTCCTTCCTCCCCTGCCCCATATTATCTTCCCAGGGAATCCTGCCCATCAGTTCCCTAAGGGAGTCAAAGTCTGTCTTTCTGAAGTCCAGGGTCCATATTTTGGTACTCTCCTTTCTTCCTTTTGTCAGGATCCTGAACTCAACTATCTCATGGTCACTGCTGCCTAGGTTGCCGCCCACTTCTACTTCCCCTACCAATTCTTCCCTGTTTGCAAGCAGCAGGTCAAGAGGAGCACGGTCCCTAGCTGGTTCCTCCAGCACTTGTACCAGGAAGTTGTCCCCAGCACTCTCCAAAAACTTCCTGGATTATCTGTGCACCGCTGTATTGCTCTCCCAGCAAATGTCAGGGTGATTGAAATCTCTAATTAGAACAAGGGCCTGTGATCTGGAAACTTCAGTTTGTTGTCCAAAGAAAGCCTTGTCTACCTCATCCTTCTGATCTGGTGGTCTATAGTACATGCCCACCACGACATCATCCTTGTTGATCTCGTCCCTAAACTTAACCCAAAGACTCTCAACAGGCTTTTCTCCAGTTTCAAACTGGAGCTCTGAGCAATCATACCGCTCTCTTACATACAGTGCAACTCCTCCACCTTTCCTCCCGTACCTGTTCTTCCTGATTAGTTTATACCCATCCATGACAGTGCTCCAGTTACAGTCCCCAGTACCACATTTGCCCTTCCATGCAAAAATGTAATAAATAATAATAATAATTAATTAATTAACTTCTAACAATATTTAATTAACATTTGAGGTGCTCTGTGCTGTGATTTGGACCTATGGAACTCCCCTGGAAGATCAACACTGATACTGTTAGGACGTGATCTGGCTGTTCCATGTCTTGGGACTCTATTGTCTCAACATAATGTGGATATTGCCTGGCAATATGGCCAGATCAGTGTCCTTTATCTCCCTCCCTTTCTCCTTCTGGGATTTGGAGAAGGTGTCACCTATTTCTCTGTGTTATGTGTCCATCTGGAATGACAAACTCATTCTACTGCAGGGCAATCCATTGTTACACCACTGCCATTTAAGACCATTGTTTCCCATCATAGAGACACAGTGTCATTTTCATAAAATAGAGGCAGTTCATGAAACCCCAAATCATACTGACATTTTTGTTTTGCCTTTCCTGTTTCTTTATACATCTGCAAGTCCCTGGTGACTTTGACATCAGGTTCCAACAGTACAGGCATTCTTGTTTTCAATTTTCTGTTGAACAAAATGTCAGTTGGTGACAACCCCATGCCTCACTGGTGCTGTTCTGAAATTTAACAGTGCTAAATATGGATCAGAGCCCAATTCCACAGACTTTGTCAATATTATTTTGGCATCATTTTCCATCATTAGATTGGGGATAATGGGAAATAGTGGTTACATGTCTAAATCTGTACTTCACTGCAAACTGCTTAAACGCATGTCACTAAATTGTGGTCCACTGTGACACATTACTATGTCAGATATACCATGTATAGCAAAAATAGATTTGACAGGCACTCTCACTTGATTAGCTGTAGTATCTTCTAGTAAGTGAGAATAACAGTTTATAACAATTACATAGTTTTTTTCAGTCAACCTAGACAAAACTATGCCTACTTTCCTGTAGGAGGCCAATTTTTCCTGTGCCACCAACATGGGCTCTTTCACATGACTTGGCCAAAGTTTTTGGCATATGCAACAAGCCTTAACAGCAGTTTGCTCAATGTCACTGTTCATTTGAGTCCAACATGAAGCATCTCTGATCATTCTCTCAGACTTTTCAGGACCTAAATGACCTTCATGTATCCTTTTAAACATATTTTTTTTCTGTAATGCCCTAGGAATCACCATTCTGGTGCCTTTAAACAAAGTTCCATCTAGTACTTAGAGCATCCCTTTAAATTGATAGTAGAGACTGGACTATGTTGTCATGGCCAGCCTGTGCAAATAGCTTTAATTACTTTCTGCAAGGTCTCTTCCTGAGCAGTAATTCTGGCAATCACAATCCACATTTCATCTGAGACAGGACAAATTTATTTATTTAATCAGATTAACAGGTATAAAATGTAGTTCTGGACTTTGCTCTACTGCACTTTTTTCAAATGCTGTAAAGATTGTGTCTGCAAACACCAAATCTGTACCAAGGTTTTTTTTTATTTATTCGATTTGCAAATGATAGAATTGTAACTGAAAAAAAACCTGGGGAGGGGGGAGTGGAGAGGATCCGCCAGGCTCTTTTTGCAATGGTAATAAGTGGTTTATAGTCAGTTTCAGTTAACACTAGTCTCTCATAAATGAAGACATGAAACTTTTTACATCCATAGACTAAGGCCAAAGCCTACTTCCCTATTTGAGCATACTGACACTCAACTTTTATTAGCATGTGTGTTGCACTAGTCTCCAGTTTTGACGGTACTGTTGTAAAAGGACTGCACCAATACCCTCCTGTGCACAATTTAGTTTTGCACTTAATGTCTTAGTACCCCAGGATTGGGGCCTCTTTAATTCACTCCTTTAGTTTTGCAAACTATTTAGTAAAGGCCATGTCTACACTACAAACTTTGGTTAATGGAAGTTATGTTGGCATAAAACTGCTGCAGTTAGTACATTGCTCATGCAGGTACACACTTGACTCCTTTTGTCAGTGCTGCACACACACACAAGATATTCTTGTGTCAAAGCACAGTGTGGTGCACCATGGGTAGATATTCTAGTATGCAACTCACTATCATCCAGATCTCTGTCTTTTGAGAGATGTTGGCAATGAATGAAGGGACTGAAATGAGTCACACACAGTTGATTGGGAGCAAAGAGTCAAGTACCCATCATACAATTCTCTCTGTCCCATAAAGCCACTCATATCCCAAATTTTTGTGCCTTTTTAAAAACTCCAACAAACCTGCACAGTACTTCTCACTGTCCGCCATCTCTGACAGAAGTCTGAAGGTTACATGGCTCTGCACTATTGTCATGAGATCCTCCAGTATTTCCAGAACCAAAAGAAGATCATCATCAGCAGGGGACATGACAATTTCAAGGAGAACAGATTGCTGTGTGACATAGCAAAAACCAATTCAAGATTGTTGGTGGCATTCTTGGAACTGCTGCAGAGGGTGTAGTGCTGCTTCTAGCTCCAAGAAACAAGCACCGACTGGTAGGATTGCATCGCAATGAAGGATTGGGATGAAGAGCAGTGTCAGCAGAACTTTTGGATGCATGAGGCCACATTCCTGGATCTGTATGCTGAGCTAGTCCCAGACCTCCCACACAGGAAGACCACAATAAGAGCTGCACTGACAGTGAAGAAGCGAGTCGGATCTGCACTGTGGAAGCTTGCAATGCTGGATGATATCAGATGATACTGGGAAATCATTTTGAGTGGAAAAATCAACAGTGGGAGCCATTGTCATGCAACTGTGCAATTAATCATCTCCTGATACATAGAACTGTGAGTCTCAGTGGATAAATTTGCAGAAATGGGGGTCCCAAACAGCAGTGGGGTGATAGATGGGATGGTAAATCTCTATTTTGTCATCAGCAACATTGGCACAGATATATCAACAGAAAGTGCTACTCTTTTATGGCTATGTAAGCCTTGGTGGATCACTGGAGATGCTTTACCAATATCAGCATGGACTGGTCAAGAAAAGTGCATAACACTCACATCTTTAAGAATACAGGACTGTTCAGAAAGCTGCAAGCAAGGACATTATTTCCTGACTTGCAAATTACTATTGGCAATGTTGAAATACCAATAGTGATACTGGGGGAATCAGACTACCTCCTGCTCCCGTGGTTCATGAATCATACACCTGACATCTCAACAGCACTAAATAAAGATTTAGCTACAGGCTCAGATGGTGCAGAATGACAGTTGAAGCTGCTTTTGGTAGATTGAAGGGATGCTGGCATTGTTTACTCACAAGATTGGATCTCTGTGAGAAAAATATCCCAATGGCTATAGCTGCCTGTTGTATCCTGTATAATATCTGTGAGGCAAGGCTACAGTGGGATAGTTGCTGGACCTTCCTGACAGGTTTATCATTCCAAGAAAAGATAGATAGCCAGCAGAGGTAAGCCAAGTTTTTCTCATTTCTGGCCTGAACTGGAAGCAGGAAGTATTAAATCTCACAAGAGAGAGGGTGTTTTCTTGTAGGATTTCTAGCATTTTTTGCATTTTAAAGAGATTTTGTATAGCACAGTTATAGTTACAGCATAGTTACTAGATATGAATAAGTAACATTTATTTGAACCAAACTTCTGCATTTTTAGGCTCTCCTGTATCTAAATCCTGCCAATTCATCTGCTATTAAGAAAATATTATTTTATTTTTATCCCTTGCTTTGTGCTTTCCAATCCAAAAAGGAAAGGTCTGTGCTGTGTAGAGTTACTATGTAAGGGCAAAACTAGTGCTTGGCCCTATGCATTGCTCAGGAGGATAAATACATAAGGTGCCTTCTTTGGCCCCTGTGTGTGCAACCTAGCCAGCAGGCCTCAGCACTGGGAGGGGAGAAGATTCTCTGCAGGACTGATACTTCTCTTCCCACATATCTGGATAGGACCTGGGAAGAGCCTTGAATTTGTCCAGCAATACACTGTCACAGAAAGAGGGTAGTAATCTGGTACAGACCAGCAGAAAATTATTTCTCTCTCACTCCCTCTCCCCAACCTTAGAGCAAGTGGGGAGCCAGTCAGAGGATTGTGACAGAGTCCCAACTCTCTCCTGGGCTGCTCATTGAGGAGCTGCTATGTCCTGCCCCTCACTTAGGGTAGATCGTCACCTTAAAATCTAGCTCTAAAGATGTTAGGCTGGAAGGAAACAATAATTTAAAGAAAAGAAAGGAAATATTGAGGCTCTTTCAAAAGATAGTATTCACTTTGATCATTTGAACAGCTTGTGCCCCTGCAGTTTCTATGCTTCATTGGCATTTCAAATCCAGGCCTTGACAAGAACAACGTCAGAGATAAAATATTTAGCAAACATTCCCAGTGCATAAATTCAGGAAACACCTTTGTGGATGGATATGAAACTGTGCAAATAAGTTGTTTCATTTTAAGAAGAAGAAAAGGAAAAGATATTCAAAAGAAATTTTAACAGTATCTGAATTAGATGAGAATAATTAAATAAATCTATACTGTTCCAATGTTGTTTATAAAATTGTGAATAAGCAGCAACATTTCTTGGATTTCATTACTTTCCAATGGAAAGATTTGTATTGAAGCACTTGTCTGAAGATGGCATCAATATTCATAATATAAAATATTATTACCACCATCTTATAATAAAGTAATGCTATTGATATATCTTATCAACAGTCATAATAAAACAATGACTTGTGGCATCTTACAATGGGTGTGTCACCCCACCCTAGTGTATCTGTGTACTTTAATATACCAAGTTGAATGTGTTTTTTTAAATAATGATGAAAAGCTGCAAAAAAAAATGCTCCCAGTGTTTACCAGAGATAAACTGATGTCTTTCCAGTCTTTTGATTTTATGAGATATTTAGCCATCTTCCCTAGTAAAATAAACATTTTTTTGTATTTTTAAAGAGGTCAGGTTATCATACCAGGGCTTTGCAAACAGATTTTCTCTCTCCCTGCTTATGTTAACTTAGCTCACTATTTTCTGCTTAGTTTTCAACGCAGTAGTACTAACTCATAAAATTAATTCCCATTTTGTGGGTATGTCAGAAATGAGGATTGTTCTGACCCCTGTTTGAACTCATCAGCTGAAATGAAGTTGTTCAGTGAGCTGGAGAAGACAAAGCTGAGTTCCAAGAAATTAATCAACTCCATCAGCCTTCGCAATAGGCCTGAAAATGGCACACATCAGACTGACCCTGAGCAGCTCTGGATTCCCTCTGTAAATGAAAGTCATCATTCCTGGCAAGGAAGATACTAAATTATAGGCTTTTAAATTTAATTTTCAGTTTACTTGTGTTTTCGATTAGTATGCCATGTTTCATAAAGATGGTAGTACCTTTAAGTAGTAAATGCCTTCATCCACCAGCTCAATCCCTGTTGTAATAAAAAGGTAAATTTGAACTAAAAACTGTTAGCAAATGAAACATGTGCCCAATTTTTTTTCTCAGTGACACCTTAAGCAACAATACCAAATTATTTTCTTCATACCAAAATCAATAACAGGCTTGGAAATAAAAAGTAGCCCTGCAGCCTGAGGCTACAGATTTTCATGACAGGCTACTAAAACTATCTTTCAGTAGCCTGAAGGTCTGCCAGCTAATCATTCACTTTCCTTCACTATTTAGTTGTCGGATATCTCTCCGGGCTAGTAAAACTTAAAGGCTATGTGACAAATTGTCTGCTAAAGAAACATTGTCCATTTTTATCTTCACAGAACTTCAATATGTAGCATGTAGACTGAAAAGTTCATGTTGCTTTGGAGAGGAAAAATTATAATTGTAACTGGTCTGAGAATTCCAAAAGTAAAATACAGACCTGTTCATTATTAAATGTGAGGCATTATGAGCCTGATACTGCACCCATCAAAGTCAATGGTAAACTTCCCATTGATTTTCATGGGTGCAGGATGGAGATCTAAGTGAATGGAGATTAAGTGTTCTCTATTAAGCACGCAAAGGTAAGTAGCTGTAAAAGTTAGGGTTGACTGCTCCATCCTAACTCTGCTTCCTTGTGCCCATACATGACAATATTATCTATAATTAGGCAATCAGAGTAATTCTCAGATACCACAATATAATATTGTATTACAAAACAGTGCTGGGCAGCAACTGGAAGGTGCTGAGTTCTATCAACTGTCCTTGACTTCAACAGACATTAAGGGTGCTCAGCGACTCACAGAATCCAGCTCTTAGATATGTATGCCTATCACCTAGCTGGACCAAATCCTGCTTGCCTAGCATAGTATTTAGCATTTAATTTACTAAGCTTTTTTAAAAGAACAAACAACTCTAATGGACAGCAGGCAGCTAAGGCCAGCTGTTGCCTACTAATCTTATTAGTAATTGTGCATGAGTAGGCCTAAGAGGCCCCAGATAGGCAAGGTTGACTGGTATCTTTTGAAACTACAGGTTAAATATGAGTCTCCATAACTCTTCATGCCCTTTCAAGTGCACAGTTTGAGGCAAAATAAGAACCATTGCTTTTTTTTTAGCCAATCCTAAACACGCTTTATGTTTGCCATCTCCAAATTGTGTGCCTTGGAATAGTTTTTGCAACTAAACCAAACTAAGGCTTTCAAGTTGCATCAGAATCCTAAACTATGCTAATCCTATACATCACCTGAAACAGATTACATTGATATAAGGCTTTAGATAACCATAAGAACCTCAAGCATATTAATTTGCACTCTTATGGCCTCTTAACCACATGTGTGTAAATAAAGAGTGAGTAAGGAAAGGACAAGTTGCTTAACTTTGGTCTCATTTCTCCAATTATTAAAAGGGACAAAAATACTTGTCTAAGTTATATATCTGCTGAGTTCTGATTATTAACATATTGTGGCCTGAAAGTGCCCCACCTGTATGGAGAATAGAATAAAAGGCAAGGTCCTCTCCTGGATCAATAACTGGTTAAAAGCCAGGAAACAAAGGGTAGGAATAAAACCATCAGTTTTGACAGTGGAGAAATGTAAATAGCAGCAGGGCTTTGGAGCTGGAGCGCGGAGCAGCTCTGGAGCAGTGGAGCTGCAGGTTTTTGCTTGGAGCTGGAGCGGAGCCGGAGCACAGCTCCAAAGCCCTGAATAGCAGGGTCCCCCCAGGGATCTCAAAAAAGGGCTAAACATTGAGGTGGCAAAGTTTGCAGATGATAGTTAGTTCAAAGCAGACTGTGAAGAGCTACAGAGGGATCTCACAAAACTCAGTGACGGCACAAAATGACAGATCAAATTCAATGTTAATAAATGCAGGAGGGATATGACAAAAGTCTGTAAAATAATGAATGATGTAGAAAAAGTGAATAAGGAAGTGTTATTTACCCCTTCACATAACAGAAGAACCAGGTTTCACCCAATGAAATGAATCGGCAGCAGGTTTAAAACAAACAAGAGGTAGTAGTTCTTCACACAACACACAGGTAACTTGTGGAACTCAATGCCGGGGGATGTTGTGAAGGCCAAAAGTATAATTGGGTTCAAAAGAGAAAGAATTAGATAAGTTCATGGAGGATAGGTCCATCAATGGCTATTAGCCAAGATGGTCAGGGATGCAACCTCATATTCTGGGTGTCCTTAAACCTCTAACTGCTAGATGCTGGGACTATACAACAGAGGGTGGATCACTTGATAATTGCCCTGTTCTATTCATTACCTCTGAAGCATCTGGCATTGGCCACTGTCAGAAGACAGGATATTGGGCTAGATGGACCATTTGTCTGACCCAGTAAGGCCATTCTTGTGTTCTTGTAATGTATCATGGTTAAGAGGCTACAGACAAGCTTCATTCAACTGTTTATTTGTTGTTGTTTCAGAACTTTTCTATACAAGAAGTATACACTTGTGTGTGCTGAGGATCTTGCAAGTCTACCTAAGTATGGTGGGGAAGTGGCTGAAGAGGTCAAATTTTCAGCAACTTCTGTGGTAGTCCTTTCTTAAAAATAAGGGGAAAATGTATATTTGGATTTTTTTTATACTGAGAAAAATGTAAGTGTATTTTTATCACTCTTTGTTAACTGAAAAACAGCTAATGGGATTTTCCTTAAGTTTCAACTCCCTTCCATCTTCTCCTCCCACACAAAGGAACACAAGAAATCTTTTGTGGGACTTTAATCATGGAAAATTTTAGCCTAAAGGTGATTTGTTTGGAAACTTATAACATTGTGAAAAAGGATTATAACTGAAACAGTTTTGCACATGACCAAGACTTATAAGGTTTATATTTTAGAAGTCTTGATGCAGAAGAGATGCTCATTGTGTGAACTAGATGGAGAACAGCATATAAAATGTTATGTAAAATAAGAAAATGAAACCCCTGGTAAAATAAAGTATAAATACATACAATAAATAAAATGAAATACTGAGAAAAGGCAAGAACTAAGATCCTGAGGCTGCAAACATCTATGCAGATCTATAACTTTATTCACATGAGTTGTACTATTGAGTTCAATGGATGACTGGCACCTAGATTAGTCTAGTCCTGGGTTTGAGCAGCCACACTGAAAAACTGATCACTGGTGCTTTACTCGCCTTTGTGTTGATAGGACTTCTGGGGTCACATTCCATGATTCTTTTTACTGCCATAAGCTGAGCCACTCTATGATTCTTTCCCAGTGAACTGTGGCAGAATTTGTCTGTCTTCCTGGGCACTCAGGAGGAATTGTGGGACGGCATTGGAGGACTATCTGCATTTGAGTTATTTAGCCTACATCCTCACTGCAAAGTGAGTTACAAGTCTGAGTGAAGTACAACCCAGGCTCTAGCCCATACTCCGCTCTAGCCTGGGTTTGAAAGCACAATTAAACTTGTGTGAGAGAGTTTTGTGTGTCGATAGGAGGAGGCAACACCTGAGTTAACTTGGCAACAAAGCTATACTCTAGGGTATGCACTTCAATGTTTGCCAGTTTGGGGACTACGTTGGTAAGGATGAGGAAAAATGAGAAGGCTCGATCTTACAGTCCCTTCTCCGGAAAATTTCTCATTGACTTCAGTGGAAATTTTGTCTGAATAACAAATGCAATATGGGGCTCTAAAAGATGGTGATATTGGTTATTACTTTGAATTTCCTACTTTTTGTTGTTGTCTTTCAAAGTTTAGTAAACTTTACTTTTATCTGAAATAAAAGTCAAACTGTATAATCAAGTTTGTTTGGGCTTGCCTTTAAAAAACAATTATTTATTTGAGAGATTAGAATAAAATCCCCCAAAGAGCTCAATTCATATATAGCCAGTTATATATATGGGTTTTGTTTTGTTTTATTTTGTTTTGTTAGTGGGCTGTCATTCTCCTCTTACCTTCTGAAACCTCTCTAATCACACACAGCTGTTGTCCATCTTTCCTGTGGGCTCATCTCCAGAGGAAGGCTCCTGCAAGACTAGCTAGGGAATTTCGGTATTAAATTCAAACCCGAGTTTGCAAATAGTCCAAAGTTTGAATGTCATGCCATGATGGATTGACGATATTTTTTCTGTACTGCTCATTCCCATCCACAACTCAACATCCAGGCCACAATACCGGTATGCTAAAAAAAATCCTTATTTCTTTTTCTTTAATATATCCTGCTACATTCTGGAAGCCACATGTTTATACAAATATTCCACTTCACTCTCTCCGTTGTTTTGATAAATTACTTTTTAAATTGCACCCATTTCTCCCTATGCAAGCATCATTTGTTTTCTTTCCTTTGCTCATATTGGACCCTCAGTACAGGTGCCCACAATGATACATGCTAGTAGAAACACAGTGCGAACACCAGTGCAGATCTCTCCTGCTGTACATCAGTTGTATTGGCAGTTGATCTAGTGGTATGCATTTGTTTAATGATGCATGGTTGATTTAACCTTCTAGACTGTCCCTCCCTGAGGAACATGAGCTTTATCCTGGAAATTGAGTCATGTCAGAGTAACATGTTAATTATTATTGTAGTAATAATTCTCAACCCATAGTAGAGAGCATTTTGTTGCTGTTCAGTAACTTACAGTATATAAATGTTACAAGCATTGCAATGCATTCTCTTACTGCAGAAAAAAAATCCTTTTTAATCATTAGTGTAATTACAGTGAAGTTAAAGAAATCAAATTGCAGTCATTTAAACCTGGGATCCATATCTTTGCCCCTTGCATGGTTGGAATCATCAATTCCAAATAATACAAATAATAATTATAACAGAATTTCCTTGACCAGATATGAACCCAAACTTACAGGTAGGAAAGATATCTCTGGATAAATGTTATTTACTTTGTAGATCTTAGTTAGAAACACGTAGATTTACACTAGCTAGTCTGGTAATATTTAATTGTAAATAAAAAATGTGACCTTTGCGCACCAATAGAGATATGGAATTGAGGATATTGTATTAAGCAATGGCATAAGAGCACACTTATGTTAATGAAGTATGAAAAGGTTGTCTCATTGTTGTCCTAACATCAGTTAACATCAGCAGCAAACTGTGAACATCCAAATCAATAACAAGGAATTTAAATTAGACAGAATTTACAGTCAAAGATATTTAATTGACTAATTTTGTAGTTTCCCTCAAATTGGTTTTATTGTGCTTCAGATTTTTCTTTTGTTTTGCCTGCATGATTGCTTGCTATTGCAATGGATAGCTTGTGTGTTCTTAACACTAGGGCACATTTCCAAAACAGTTGTCTTTTCCAAAAGAGTAATTCCACGTGTGCTTTTTTAATATTTATTTGTATTTTCTGGCAACTTACAAAGCTGATAGTTTGAATAGCAACATAAAATAGAAAAATCTTATGAAAACAATAGGTTGTCAAGGAAGTCCCAGCACTATTAGGAGAACAGAGTTTGAGCTGAATGCAAATGTTTTTCTGTTTGCCCTCCTTTACATCTAACCCAGGCATTGTGGACTTAAAGATTACAGAACATAAAAATCTAAATAAAAGGTTGACTACTTCTGTGAGCCTCTTTGAGTTTGATATATTTTCTAATCAGGTTTTTAAACAAACGTTTTTGTGATACATTAATATTACTGCTTGTGGTTATGATGAAAGCTCGATGTAAAAAGAACTTCAAAGGCAAGGATTCAATATGAATTTTTCAGACTTAAATATTGTTGATAATCTTTGTCTAAGACACCAGACTGAAACACTTGTGTTATTAAAACTGTGCTGGACTGACCTTTCTCAAGATTTTTTGAGGTTGGATGCTTCAACATACCATACCTGCAACTGTATTGACTGGAATATTTTGCCTGTCAGGATTAAGTTAATGTTGTTATCTTTGGCTGTAATGGGTTTTTAGCCTGCTGTTGCCAGCCTGCAAATGCAACTATAAATTACTTTACAGTAAGACATGATGATTTGCTAAGTATCTTGATAGGTTCTCTAGTCAGATTTTGTGTAAAATGTAAGGTGAAAAAGTTTTAGGGAAGTGAAGTTCTGTATTGTAGCTAATGTTTCCAGAACCTACTGTGTCTAATATGCCAATGGAATTTGGTTTATTCACTGAAAATTACAGCAATCTTCAAAGCAGGGACAAAATATGAAAAAAAATGTCTCTTTCAGTTAAGGAGTAAGAAAAGTATTAGTTTTTCAGTTTTATTATGAAAATTGATAGATGCTTTTAGGTCTTATGTAAAATTATTCCTTTCTTTCTAATTCAGTTCTGGTTTGCAGTGATCAGAAGAATGGCTGTTTGGCCTTTAGTATGTGAAATGAGCTGGTAGTCTCAATCCAATGTCAAGACAAATATCCAAAAGATTATACAATTACAGTGGGTACTAATTGATATGCTCTCTTCAGTTTTAGCAGAGAAGCCTAGGAGTGCATGGATATAGATCTTAAATAGCCACTTGCTTTCAATAGTAAATGTGTCCCTCAGGTGTGAGTGAGGACCAACTGGCAGAGCAGTGTGGAGAAGCTCACATTACTGCTATTCCTGCTGTACTTGTTTGCTTGATGAAAGATAACTGCAGTCCCCAAAGCCATCACGAGAGCACCTTTCATGAGTCCATTCATGATAATATCCTTCACATTAAAAAAATACTTCCTACCCTGTTTTGGGGAGGATTCCCAAGACCTGAATTACTTCTGCCCTCATGTGATATTCCAGTATTAAATTTTATTATGAAAAAAAATTCTAAATTATTAAAATGTCACAAGAAGAGGAAAAGAACAAAAATATTAAATACATAAAATGAGGCTGTAAATTAGAAGGTTTGTAGCCATCAGAGGAGTGAGGCTCTGGAACAGCCTCCTATAGGAATTGTGGGGGCAAACAGTTTTATGATATTAGTTTGTCAAGAAATGCATACTGTGACATTACATCCAATATTCTTCACAGAAATATTGTTATGATATGAATCTGGCATAACTAAGATATGTTTTATGCAAGATGGGTTATGTGAGGTAGCATTGAAAAGGTTATGATTTACTGAATGTGTTTATTCAATTTTTATGCATATATCATTTCTGTATCTAAAGTTAGGAATACTGTCTATGTGACAATTACAACTGTGTGCATATGTGCTTGGGAAACGCCCACCAGGTAGTAAGCAATCAGCCTTAATGGGCCATTAGGAAAAGACAACGAGTCTTCGAAGATGTGGATCCCCCATCGTCCCTGGAGTTCCTTCCTGTGGACCTCGCAAATAAACCTTGTCTCATGGTTGCCCTGACACTGCAAGGTCATGTGATAATGTAACCTGGTACAAAATATTACCTTACACACTGCTGGTACTTTTCTACTGGAAACAAAGGCTTCAATTTAAATTCTATTTAAGGCTGGGAAGCAAGGCAATCATAACTCTCCTCCATTGCCTGCCCAGGGAGGAAGACTGCTAAAAACACCTGAAGAGGAAGGCAGGGTTGGGTCCAGACTTACAGAGGTCCAGTCTGTAAAGAGAAATAACTGGAACGCTAAGCTCCAGAAATGCTGCAACTTGCCTAAAACAACATTTAGGATGAGAAATTACATTTTTTTAACCTGTTTCTTGAGTGTATTAAGCTTATTTTGCTTGTTTTGTTTTATTTGCTCAGTAATCTGCTTTGTTCTGTTTGCTATCCCTTATAATAACTTAAAATTTACCTTTTGTAATTAGTAAACTTATTTCTTGTTCGTAACATAACCCAGTTTGAGCATTCATATCTGGGGGCGGGGGGCAAGAAGCTGTGCATATCTCTTTCCACATTGAGGGAGAGGGTGATTTTTATGAGTTTGTGCTGTGCAGGTTTTTCTATACAGCACAAGACAATATTATTTTGGGTTTACTCCCCAAAGGGTGTGCACACATGAGTGCTGGGTGAATCCCCGAGCTGATTCCTGACACGCAGAGCTGATCTCAGTGTCTCTGTGTCCATTTGTGGCTGAGTGTGTCCCTTCCTGTGTGTGTGCTGGAGAAGGCTTGAGGGCCTAGCACAGCTAGGATAGGATGAGGAAACCCAGGCTGGTGGAACAGGCGGAACCAGTGGGACCCCAGTACATCAGGTGGCATCCTGCATGCGGGGGCGGGGGTGTCCAACCTGTCACTCATATCTCATTCTACTCCCAGCACCAGGAGTATCAACAAGAAACAAACTTTGTGGGAGGACGTTAGTGAATCAAACACAGCTATTGACTTCAGTTGAGGTGAAAAATGGTTACCTACCTTTCCGTAACTGTTCTTTGAGATGTGTTGCACATGTCCATTCCACTGTGGGTATATGGGTGTCTTGAACACAACTGTTGGAGACTTTTTTCCCTCAGTAGTACCTGTTGGGGTTAGTTGAGTGCCATCTGTCACCATGCACCTCTATGAGCTAGAGGTGTGGGGCCATCTCCAACCCTCCTCAGTTCCTTCATACCAGATAGACTCTGAAAAAGACGGGAAGGCAGATGGATCATGGAATAGACATGTGCAACACATCTCAAAAAACAGCAGTTACAGAAAGGTAGGTAACCTTTTTTTTTGTTCTTTGAACAATTGCACATGTCCATTCCACTCTTAGTGACTCAGAAGCAAACACACATGGAGGCAGTATGACATTACCAAGGGAACAATATGGACTGTTGAACAAATGTGTCCCATTAATTCTGTAGCCTGAGGTGCCTTTTACACTGCTTTGCTGTAAGAACACCCACTCCTGGCCTGTTCACACAGCCTTCAGCATGCAAAATCATTACCAGCTATGTTACACAAATGTTCTGGCCAGCCACTCAGGAATTACATATAGCGCAACACCTGCAAATTCCTAGTCGCAGCCTTGTCTCCCAGAAATGTGCATCTTGTACTGCTCAGTACCCTCCTGAACAATACAATATCATCAAAGGAAAATGATATGCACCAGCCTTATTATCACAAATGGAGTTTCTCTCACACTTTACCCAAACACACTGGTTAAGATAAAAGAATAAGAGAAGTTTATGAACTACAGAAAGATAGATTTTTAGTGATTACAAATATTGATGCATAAAGTCAGGATTGGTTACAAAAGAAATAAAAGATAAAATGCAAGCTAATACCTAAGTTAACATGGTAAGTGAACTTAAAAGCAAAAATGTTTTGTCTCACCAGATGTTCACAGCAGTCTATACTGGCTGAAAAGCCTTCCAGATGGGACCACCACTCCCCAACTTCGATGATGCTTTCTTTGTCTTTCGAGCATTGTAGCTGCTGTGAGTAGAGATGATGGAAGGGAGAGGTGAACTGGAGGACACTGATTCTCTTTCTTATACTACTCTCCCCTCTTTGAGTATTATCCCCAGTTGGAGTGCAAGAGACAAGCAGTCTCTTTTGGATGTGAGGTGTGAACCATCCCTGTGATGGAATGTAAATTTATTATTTACACTTTCCCCCTGTCGGAGAATGGGTGCTTAAGCAGGTGATAGTCTTTTAACATCTGGCTGGGTGTTGGTCTGTCCTTTGTTTCTGATAAACTGGCTTGGGCTTGCTTTTGTTAAACTTGGAGCATGTTACAGCAATGATACATAGTAGAATCTTATAACTGTCGATACACATATTTTGCCAGGACAATAATGTTCAGCAGATTATGACATTTCAAATGATATCTCACAAGCCATATTTGTACAAAATTGATCATAGTCTTGTAAAATTGCCCTATACTATACAAGGGAGACCAGCATTTTTCAAATTGGGGGTCCTGATCCAAAAGGGATTAGCAGGAGGGTCACAAGGTTATTTTAGGGAGGTCACGATATTGCCACTTTACTTCTGTTCTGACTTCAGAACTGGGCGGCCAGAGAGAGGCGGCTGTTGGCCAGGTGCCTAGCTCTGCAGGCAGCAGCGCAGAAGTAAGGGTGGCAATACCATACCATGCCATACTTACTTCTGCGCTGCTGCCAGTGGTGGCTCTGCCTTCAGAGCTGGGCTCCCAGCCAGCAGCTGCCACTCTCCAGCTGCTCAGCTCTGAAGGCAGTGTTGCCACCAGCAGCTGCACAGAAGTAAGTGTAGCAGTACCTCAACCCCCTCTACAATAACCTTGTGACCTCCCACACACATACACAACTCCTTTTTTGGGTCAAGACCCCTACAATTACAACACCATGAAATTTCAGATTTAAATAGCTGAAATAATGAAATTTATAGTTTTTAATATCCTGATACTGTGAAATTGACCAAAATGGACCGCGAATTTGGTAGATCCCTAAACATAATAGTATAACTATCACAGGAGGGCCCAGATTCTATCGAAGACAACCTGTCCAAAACTGGTGTTGTCTCTCAACTGAAGGGAAATGGCATGAGAAGCCAAAGTGTAGACTGATGACCAAGTCACTACTTTACAAATGTATATGTTCAGCACTTGTGCCAATAAAGCCTCTGAAGTTGCCTGCACTTTATTTGAATGCACCAGTATTCTAGCTGGTGAAGTTATATTAAGCCAATTGGTAGTGTAAATGAATGCATAGAGAGTCCCAGGATGAGAGTCTCTCAGTGATTCTTAGCTCTGTCTGTAATGGCAATGAACAACTGTGTGGAGGATCTAAAAGGACTTAATATGCTTCAGATAGAAAGCTAAACTCCCTTTCTAAGCTCCTCAAACCAGGGATGAAGTGTCTGTGACTGGTTGGTAATGGGGAGAGAAAGGTAACCCCCAACAAACTTCCAGAGGGTCCATCCAGAGATGACAAAACTATTGGCATTTGAATCACTTTGTCCAAATATGTGATGAGTAGGGGCATACACTGATGCTAGCCATGTATGCAGCTTTCTGAGATGCATCCTGGCATGTTGAACTAAATAGATACATGCTGCCATATGACCCAGGAGTCTGAGGTATCTGTGTACTGTTGTGAGAGGGTTTGCTTTCAGTTTCAAACCTGGTTTGCAGTAGAAAGATCCTTTGTGGGGTCTAAGACTCCCCCAATGAACCCTATTGTCCGTATCAGTTTCAGGACTGATTTATGCCAAATTCCTAGGAGTCCCAGGATCCCAGCACAGTGAATTTTGACATAATGGTGAATACCTCGGATAGGACTTGAGCCTTCAATCAACCTCTGATCAAACACTCATACAGGTATGGGAACAGATGGATATCTAATTTCAGTAGATGTGCTGCTAACAATGTCATGTGTTTCATGAACACTCAAGGAGCAGCTGACAGTCCAAATGGAAGCACAGTAAACTGATAATGGCAACCATTCACCACGAATAGGAGAAACTTCCAATGGTCATGGCGTGTTGAACATGTTAGTGAATCCCCTGCTCCTTGTCCCCTGACCACTCCTTCCCGAGACCCTCAACCCTAACTGCCCCCCAGGACCCAACCCCCTGCCCAACTTGCCCTGCTCCCTGCCCTCTGACTGCCCTGACCCCATCCACCAACACCCCAACACCACACCAAACCTCCAGAACTCCAACGCAGTGCCTACCCAACCCCCCCATCCCCTGACCGCCCCCCAAGAACCTCTGCCCCCCGTGCTCCCTGTCCCTGCCTTATCCAACCCCCACCCCAGCCCCGGCCTCTTACCCCCGCTGGGGCCGGGCCAGAGCCGTGCCACGCAGCCAAAGTCGGGGCCTGGGACGGGGACAGGTCGGAGCCGGAGCCGCGCGGCCAGAGCCGGAGTCGGGGCCTGGGACGGTGCCCAGCCCGGAGCTGTGCCGTGCGGCCGGAGTCGGGTCGGGCTGTGCGGCGCCTGGAGGTCTCCTCGCGTTCTGTCCCCACCCCAGCTCACCTGCAGGAAGCCCTGTTTCCCGCGAATCTGCTGGAAGCAGGAGAGGTGGAGGAGAAGCTGGGGGGAGTGTCAGGGGAGGAGGTGGAGCTAGGTGAGCTGGGGTTGGGGGCAGGGCAGGATGCTGCCACAGATTTTGTTAAATTTAAAAGCTCTTTTAGAACTGGGACAACTGGTTCTAAAAGGGCTTCTAAATTTAACAACCGGTTCCTGCGAACCGGTGGGAACTGGCTCCAGCTCATCACTGCCTGAGATCCCCTTTGGCTTTGGGGATAAGAAAGTAGCAGGAATAGAAACCTTTCCCCCTGAGGTACCCTGAGACTTTCTCTGACCTCTGCCTGAAGAAAAGACTGGACCTCTTGTTGAAGGGCAATCTCATGAGAATGGTCCCTGAAGAGGGACAGGGAAGGGGGGTAGGGTATAAATGAATGATGTTCATTTTATTGCAGGTAGGTTACAGTCCTTAATAAACTGGTTTTCCCTTTAAGCCTGGGACCAGTCTCCTCAGTTCAAGTCTTTGTCTTCCCAGCATTCTTGTTGCTTCCAGGAGAAAGGTAAAAGAATGATGCCACTGTTCCTTATTTTATATTCTTTGTCCATATTGCTGGAAAGGAACTAGCCCAGGCATGCCTGGCAGGCCTTGCTGAGTCACAGGATTGTGTGGTACTTCTTTTACAGAATTGCAAATCCCTTTACAACTCCCCTGATGATTAATGCTCATTTACACCCGTCTGGGTGTGGATCACCTCCTTTGTTGTCACTGGAGAACTAGCAAACTTACAACCACCACCACCATACAGCAAAATCTCATAACTTCATACACACTAATGATATACATAGTTTGACAGAACAATGGGTTACAGCATATATGACCTTTCCTATGTTATCTTTAAAATGTAATAAGAAAAGCTAAACAGGAGTTTGAAGAACGGCTAGCCAAAAACTCAAAAGGTAATAACAAAATGTTTTTTAAGTATATCAGAAGCAGGAAGCCTGCTAAACAACCAGTGGGACTCCTGGATGATTGAGATACAAAAGGAGCACTTAAAGATGATGAAATCATTGCAGAGAAACTAATGGCTTGGCTACACTGGAGAGTTGCAGCGCTGGTGGTGGCTTTACAGTGCTGCAACTCACTCACTGTCCACACTTGCAAGGCACATACAGCGCTGTATCTCCCTGGCTACAGCGCTGGCTGTACTCCACCTCTGCCTGGGGAATAACGGCAGCAGCGCTGGTGCTGCAGCGCTGCTCCGCCAGTGTAAACAGTGATTAATCTTACTACGCTGTAACTGACCTCTGGAATTTTCCCATAATGCTTTTAACTAAAGAACTCTCTTTGTTTTGTTATGAACTTGGGGCTTCCAGAGCTGCTTATCTAAAAAACAAACACAGCTACTGTTTGCTGTGAATGAGGCAGGCAGGGGGATGAATGTCCACAGCTAGTATTTGCTTGAGGAGAGAAACAGCACAGTGAGGGGGTGGGGGGAAGAGAGTCCGTCGGAGCAGCTGCTTATCTGGTCTGAAGGCTATTTGCATTTAAGAGTGAATGAGGGGTCGGGGAAGTGGTCGGAATTTGCAAGGCAGGGAGCTGACAGTGTCGGCTCCAATAATCCACTCTCTCTCCCCCACGCTCCCTGTCACACTCCACCCCACCCACCTCTTTTGAAAAGCACGTTGCAGCCACTTGAACGCTGGGATAGCTGCCCATAATGCGCCACTCCCAACACTGCTGCAAATGCTGCAAATGTGGCCACACTGCAGCGCTGGTAGCTGTCAGTGTGGCCATACTCCAGTGCTTTCCCTACACAGCTGTACGAACACAGCTTTAACTCCCAGCACTGCACAGCTGCAAGTGTAGCCAAGCCCTTTAAATGAATTCTTTGCTTCAGTCTTCATGGCTGAGGATGTTAGGGAGATTCCTAAACCTGAGCTGTCCTTTGTAGATGACAAATCTGAGGAATTTCCACAGATTGAAGTGACATTAGAAGAGGTTTTGGAATTAATTGATAAACTTAACAATAACAAGTCACTGGGACCAGATGGCATTCACCCAAGAGTTCTGAAATAACTCAAATGTGAAATTGCTGAACTATTAACTATGGTTTGTAACCTGTCCTTTAAATCGGCTTCTATACCCAGTTACTGGAAGATAGCTAATGTAACGTGAATATTTTAAAAGGGCTCTAAAGGTGATACCGGCAATTACAGACTGGTAAATCTAATGTCAGTACTGGGCAAATGAGTTGAAACAATAGTAAAGAATAAAACTGTCAGACACATAGAAGAACATAAATTATTGGGCAAAAGTCAACATGGTTTCTGTAAAGCGAAATCGTGTCTTACTAATCTATTAGAGTTCTTTGAAGGGGTCAACAAACATGAGGACAAGGGGGATCCAGTGGACATAGTGTACTTAGATTTCCAGAAAGTCTTTGACAAGGTCCCTCACCAAAGGCTCTTACCTAAATTAATCTGTCATGGGATAAAAGGGAAGGTCCTTTCATGGATTGAGAACTGGTTAAAAGACAGGGAACAAAGTGTAGGAATTAATGGTAAATTCTCAGAATGGAGAGGGGTAAGTAGTGGTGTTCCCCAAGGGTCAGTCCTTGGACCAATCCTATTCAACTTATTCATAAATGATCTGGAGAAAGGAGTAAACAGTGAGGTGGCAAAGTTTGCAGATGATACTAAACTGCTCAAGATAGGTAAGACCAAAGCAGACTGTGAAGAACTTCAAAAAGATCTCACAAAACTAAGTGATTGGGCAACAAAACGGCAAATGAAATTTAATGTGAATGTAATGGTTCCTCGCTCTCCTGTTCGGAGGGAGGCCACTCAGGCTTGTCCTGTTGGGCCAGGACCAGAGTCTGCAAGACAGACAAGAGCCTCCAATAGGGCTGGGCGATTAATAGTCCCTGTCAGGCTTTTGCCTGAGTTTGAGTGGCTCAAGCAGACAGCCCTTAAACCAAGTCTATTCGGGCTAGCTTTCGCCTGGGCAGAGCTCAGGCAGCCAGCAAACAAAACAGTCTCTCAGGGCTGGCTTCGGCCTGGGTGGGGCTCCGGCAACCAGCAAACCAAAGGAGCCTCTAGGTGAGCCGGGCCTTGGCCTGAGGAGGCTCAGGCAGCCTGCAAGCAAATAGTCTCAGAGCTGTCTTCAGCCAGCAAACAAACAGTCTTTCAGGGGAACTGGGTCCTGGGCTTGGAGAGGCACAGGCTACCAGCAAGCAACAGTCTCACGGCTGGCTTTGTCCTGGGCAGGGTTCAGGCAGCCAGCAAACAAACCGTCTTTCAGGGGTGTGGTAAGGGAAGCTCCTCTTTAAAACTAGAGCCTCCTTTCACAGTGTAGGGGGTCAGCCACCCCGGGGTGGGGTAGCAGGGGGATGCAGGCCCACCCTACTCCACCACATCCCAGCCCAGGGCCCTGGCAGGGGCAGAATCTGCTGCCCCTGCGTCAGTGGGGATCCAGCCGCAACACGCCTACTGGTCCACCCCTGGCTCTGCAGCCTGCTGCTTCGGGCCACTTCCTGCCACCCCAGGGTTTGGTACCTTTAGCCTCCAGGTCTCTTCTGGCTCCTCGGGGTAGACGGCAGCAGGCACTCCGGGCCAATTCTCGTTGGCGTCTGTGGATTGGGCACTGCCCAGTGAGGGTTCCTCTCAGGGACGCAGCCAAACCAGCAGAGCATCCTTCCCCTCTGCAGGCTCTCCTCCAGTTGTGCTGCAGGGCCAGCCTTTCATACTTCTGGCCATGCCCCGGTACTTCCAGTGAGGGGAGGGGGGTGATCTAGGCTCCACCCTCCAAGGGGAGTGTAATGGTCCCTCACTCTCCCACTTGGAGGGAAGCCACTCGGACTCGCTACAGTGGATAAATGTAAAGTAATGTGCATTGGAAAAAATAACGCCAACTATACATGCAATATGATGGGGGCTAATTTAGCTACAACAAATCAGGAAAGAGAGCTTAGAGTCATTGTGGATAGTTCTCTGAAAACGTCCACACAGTGTGCAGCGGCAGTCAAAAAAGCAAACAGGGTGTTAGGAATCATTCAAAAAGGGATAGAGAATAAGATGGAGAATATCTTATTGCCCTTATATAAATCCATTGTACACCCACATCTTGAATACTGCATACAGATGTGGTCTCATCTCAAAAAAGATATACTGGCATTAGAAAAAGTTCAGAGGAGGGCAAGTAAAATTATTAGGGGGTTGGAATGGGCCCCATATGAGGAGAGATTAAAGAGGCTAGGAGTTTTCAGCTTGGAAAAGAGGAGACTAAGGGGGGATATGATAGAGGTATATAAAATCATGAGTGGTGTGGAGAAAGTGAATAAGGAAAAGTTAGTTACTTGTTCCCATAATGTAAGGACTAGGGGCTACCAAATGAAATTAATGGACAGCAGGTTTAAAACAAATAAAAGGAAGTTCTTCTTCACACAGCGCACAGTCAACCTGTGGAACTCCTTTCCTGAGGAGGTTGTGAAGGCTAGGACTATAACAGGGTTTAAAAGAGAAATAGATAAATTAATGGAGGTTAAGTCCACCAATGACTATTAGACAGGATGGGTAAGGAATGGTGTCCCGAGCCTCTGTTTGTCAGAGGGTGAAGATGGAGAGATCATTTGATCATTACCTGTTAGGTTCACTCCCTCTGGGACACTTGGCATTGGTCACTGTTGGTAGACAGGATCCTGGGCTACATGGACCTTTGGTCTGAGCCAGTATGGCCATTCTTATGTTCTTATGTTCTTACATGGCATGCTTTGTATGAAATATCATAACCATATATGGATGATGAATATTTAACCATATATGAATGATGAATATGGAGGTTACAGGGCACTACTCTAAGTATGATGTGTCACAGGGGGTATATTTCCATCCTGGATAGGATACAGATGAGCTCCCATCCCAGTACCACCGCGACAGGCTGAAGAGCGGCTCTGTGCACCCCACCAGACAGTGCCGGGGCAGGAGCAGGGTGACTTGGGGTAGCTGCACCAGGGAAGGGCACAGTCGGGGGGAGGAGCCGTGCTGGTGGCTGCAGCAACAATCACTGCTACACTGCAACTTATCCAGGTCCAGGAGTGAAACTTTCTGCATCATCCATGTGAAGGGGGCGGGGGAGTTGGGCATCAGGGAGAGCCAGGTTGGGCGGGGGGGTGGGCTGGGAACAGAGCAAGGGGGATACCCTGGCTAGCTAGGCTGGGAGAGGGGAGAGCTGAGCTCAGGGGGTAGAGCCAGGCACAGGACTTTAGTGAGTAGGGTGTAGAGGAACCAGGCTGGGGATGGCTGTGGGGAGCCGGGCTGGGAAGGTAAAAGAGTGGGGGGGGCAGAGGTAGGCAGGGATAGCTTGGGGGAAGGAGCCGAGCTGGGGGACAGAGCCGGGCACAGGACCGCTGGAGGTAGAGCTGGGCTGAGGTGGGGAGGACTAGAACCTGGCTGAGAGGCCAGAAAAGCCCCCTCCACAGTGGTCTTCAGAGCCGTTACACGGTCTCCCAGCAGCGGGTGGTCCACTTCTACTTCTCCTCCTCCTTCTCCTCGGGGCTCCAACAGCTCCCCAGCAACAGTCACAATAGTTCCAGCAGCTCCAGGTGGTGGTGGTCTGGTGTTCAGGCAGGACTCTGCTCAGATGGTGAAGCAACAAGAGCTGGGGTCCCTCACTCCCCTCCTTCCCTGGGAAGCAGGCCAGCAGCCTCCCCCTCCCCCCGGGACTTTAGGTGGAGCAACAGCAGCAGTTGAGGATGCGGGGGGGGGGTGGTGAAGGGCTCAGCAGCCAGCCAACCAGCCAGTGTGTGGCAGAGAATGGGGTGGTGGTGGTGTCTGGCCCAGCCAGGGGAGCAGCTGGAACAGCAGCAGCAGCAGCAAGGAGGGCCAGTGCTCAGCAGCAGGAACAGGAACAAAGCAGCACCCCTCTGCCTTCCTGCACCCTCCAGGCCAGAGGGCTACAGGAGAGAGATCCTATTGGTATCCAGGAAGTGGGCGGGCAAAGCCCGCCCACTACTAAAGGACCTTCCCCCTGCCTAAGGGGAGGATCCACAGGTCCGTGACACCAAATAATTACGTGGGACAACCAATGAAAAAGCAGGATCGGGAGTGAGGTCATAGGGCTAAACAAAGGGAACCTGATGGGGACACCGAGCAGAGAACCCCAGACAACGCCCACTGCTCCTTGAAGGCGTCAAGGGAGCCAGTGGACACCGCCCAGAGGAACTCTGCCCGGATGCATGAATGGACGGAGGAGCGGAAATAGGCCCCACAGTCGCAGGAAATCCCGTCGGCCAACCTCCTCTCCCTGGTTTTGTAGATGGCTAGTTTGGCCAGGGCCAAGAGGAGGTTGAGAAGGAGATCCCGCGACTTTGTGGGGCCACGGATGGGGAGTGCATAGATAAACAGGTGAGGGGAAAAGTGCAACCAAAAATGCAAGAAGAGATCCAAGAGGAGCCGGAACAGGGGCTGCAACCTGGCGCACTCTAAATAAACGTGCGCCAGGGTCTCCTTCATGCCGCAAAAGGGGCAGGTGTTGGGGACAGGGGTAAACCGTGCCAAGTACATGCCCGTGCTCACAGCCCCGTGAAGAAGCCACCAACTGACATCCCTGGTGGGCCTCAGAACCAGGGCAGAGTATAAGCTGGCCCACCGGGGCTCCTCACCCTCGAGAGGTGGCAGGAGGTCCCGCCATTTTGTATCGGGGTGGGACGCGAGGGTGAGGTAGTGAAGAGTGTGGAGCACGAGCGTGTACAGATGTTTCCTTGGCACAGTCTGGAACAGAACCGGCTGCAGATCTCCACGGTCAGCCCGTCCATGCCCGGAGATTTATTGGTGGGCATGCGACGGAGGGCTTCCAAGAACTCGGCCAGAGTGACAGGCAGCTCTAGCCGGTCCCGGTCGCCCGCGCTGACTGTCGGGAGTCCGTCCCAGAGCACTCTACAAGCGTTAGGATCGGTCGGATCTGGGGAGAAAAGAGTCGCGTAGAAGGCCCTGGCCCTCCCGCATATCTCCGCTGGATCTGTGAGGGGGGTGCCGTCCTCCGCCAGGCCAGTGCTTCTTGGCCCCCCTCCTTTTCTCCAGGGCATAGAAGAAGCAGGAGCCGCGATCCATTTCCCGAAGGAGGCGGATGCGGGATCGAACAAAGGCACCCCGGGCCGATGGGGGAAGGGCACAAGCGCATGGGAGGGGGCATGGGCGCACGGGGGAGGGGCTAATCAGGGCCAGGGGATCACAGGGTAGGGGGATGGAAAAAGGTCGAGCCGGGAATGGGATGAGGGGACCACAGGGCCAGCTGCAGGGCCGGGGCAGGACAATCAGGTCTGCAGAGGGAAATGGGCGGGACAGACAAACGTAGCAAAGGAAAGGGGCCAGGCCAAGGGTGGGGGATGTGCGCCCACGGGCACTTGTGCGAAAAGTCAGCGTATGGCTGGCTGCTGCTGCAGGCCCAAATGATGGAAGTGAGCGTGGTGAGCCAGGCGAGCAGCTCAGTCCCAGAGGCAGGAGGTCGAAGCAGAAGGAAAACAGCCAATGGGGGTGGTAGAGGGGGCAATAATGGTGGTGGGGGTGAAAGGGGACACAGATGGACCAGGGGCAGCAGGCTCCACGCCACACCCCTCGTGTCCCAACAGACACAGTCCAAACCCCCACCACAAGAGCACAGTCCGAAAAATACTCAGTCCAGAAAAGTCCCCTCCACAGTGGTCTTCACGCGGTCTGCCAGCAGCAGACGGTCCTCTCCTCCTCCTCCTCCTTCTCCTCGGGGCTCCAACAGCTCCCTAGCAACAGCCACAGTAGCCCCAGCAGCTCCAGGTGGTGGTGGTCTGGTGTCCAGGCAGGGGGGACCTTGCTCAGATGGTGTCCTCAGCAACAAGAGCCGGGGTCCCTCACTCCCCTCCTCTCTGGGAAGCAGGCCAGCAGCCTCCCCCTTCCCCCGGGGCTGTAGGAGGAACAACAGCAGCAGTTGAGGGTGGGGGCGAGGGGATCAGAAGCCAGCCAACTAAAGGGTAGCAGAGAAGGGGGGAGGTGGTGGTGGTGTCTGGCCCAGCCAAGGGAGCAGCTGGAACAGCAGCAGCAACAGCAAGGAGGGCCAGTGCTCAGCAGCAGGAACAGGAACAAAGCAGCAGCCCTCTGCCTTCCTGCACCCTCCAGGCCAGATGGCTACAGGAGAGTGTTAGGAGGCAGATATATTAGCCTCAGGTTAGCCCTGGGTAAGGTAACAGAGAAGGTTTCAGAATAATCAAGAAGCTGCTCAAATCAATTAAGGCAGGCTAATCAGGGCACCTAGGTTTAAAAGGGAGCTCTCTTCAGTTTGTGGTGCGCATGTGAGGAGCTGGTGAGGCTACAGAAGGTGTTGGGAGGAGGCCATGGGGAAGTAGCCCAGGGAATTGTAGCTGTCGTGTAGCTGTTCCAGAAGGCACTCTAGGCAGCTGCAGTCCACAGGGCCCTGGGCTGGAATCCGGGGTAGTGGGCAGGCCTGTGTTCCCCCCAAAACCTCCCAACTCCTGATCCAACACAGGAAGATCTCTGAGGCTAGCAAAAATCTGCCAATAAGTGCAGAACCCATCAAGGTAGAGGAGGAACTTTGTCACAATATGCACAGGTGAGTCACAGTTTGTAATTCCAAATGGTGGCAATGATGTAATAAACTGCCAGTTTCCCAAAAGTCTTTTAGGATACCCAGATTGTCTCTGGGGATCTCTACTTTGCATCTGGTACACTTCCCTGTAAGAGTCCAAATAATCCAGAGATCCAGGATCTTTCCTTCAATCTCTACTTATAGCTTCTTCTCACAGAAAACAAGCTGACAGAGTCACTACCCACATTGGCTTTTCCTTTGATGACAGAGAGTGAGGAACACATTTTGAGTCTTTGACTTCCAATCATCACACACAATGACCACTTTTCAGTTAGAGTTCCTCATTTGCTTCCACAAGGCTTCTTTCTCATTTGGTGGGTATTTAGTTACAGGGGTATACACAATGTAAATATTTGCAACTACATTTGCTGCTAGATACGTGGAAAAAATGCAAGTAACATCCCAATAGTTTTCATGAACTTTAAACACCAAATACACTCTTATACATTTAACAATGACTTTGACCTATACTAATACACAAGTCAATTGATCTGGGGCTCTAGCATGAGGTGGCCACTGTCACAACAGGAAGAATGCCCTCCCCCCACCCCCATCCTGGGGGTTACTGGAAGAGAAGCTAACCAGCACACTGTAATGCTAGCAGCGAGGGTCCTCTAAAGTGTCGTATTGAGGAAGTGCTACAGAACAATTTCTGTTCAAGCTTCAAGGAATTTGTTTAGAACATAATTTTGAGGGGAATTAGGGATTAGTAACCAGGCCACATGCAAAGACAAGGAACTCAGAACCAGGCTGGGGAACTAGGATAGTCCCCCTTCCATCTTTAGGAGAGGAGTTGCGGGAACTAGAAACTAGGTTGGTGGGGGAGGGGAATGAAGGGAGAGGGGTTACACCATGTGGAAGGGAGCCAGGTCAGGCTATGCAATGGTTTCGTTTAAAGGAGTAGTGGGAATCAGGAACCAGCTTAGATGAGGCAAAGAAGTGAACAGTGTAGTAGGAATGATAAGAGTAAAGGCTGAGATCACAGTCCTACCATCATACTGTCCTCAACACAGACAAGAAAATTATTTAAACAATTGGAAATTGATTTTTAAGTTGACTTAAAAGTGGGGAACCTGAGCTCAGTATCAAAATCAGAGAGAAAACATAGAGATATATACTTGTTACCGGGCTGGATTCAGATACTAGGCATTATAGGCCTATGCTTATGGACCCAGTTCCTGAAGTCACATAATGACAGTCTCAACTGTCATTTAAAAACATATTTATAATCCTCATGGTTGAAATGAAAAACCTTGAAAACATTTGAGTAATGCAATGACCCACCAACACCAACCCAGCACAAAACTCTGTGTGTGTTGTGGAGGCTTTGCCACTGCCTGGACACAGGGAGCAGTGGCCCAAGGAGGTAGGGAGGCTCAGCCTGCCCAAAGAGACGTGGTATGGGTCCCACACCAGGTCAGCAGACAGTACTTGTGTCAGTAGTAGTCCTGGAGTGGGAGTGGGGAGATAATGGGATATACATAGGTGGCCTGATTGCCTTAACCCAGACCTGACTTGGTTTGTTACCAAGCAGATTCGCTGCAGCAGTGCACAGCTGGCAGCAGGCAACTGAAATTGACAAGTGAGAGTTGTCACTTGATTTCTGGCTGCCAATTCTCTTTCCATGTCTTTTTGATGGGAACAGATGTGAGTTTAGAAAAAGCAAGGTAACATTTAAAAATGAGAATTTTAACCCCCTACCTTTGAACCCATCAGTTGAGAATTGCAGCTCTTGTCAAACTTCACCTCCTATTTTCAGCTAAGAACTGAAAGAGGTGATTTCCAGAACCCATCTACAAAGGGATCCTAAAGCCCATCACACTACAATTTATTTATGTAGTCAGTTAGTTATTCAGTTCTATATAATTAGTTTGCCAGAAGAGTACAGGCAAATATGTCCCAATAAATGCAATTACAGTATAACCTGCACAGTCAGCTGAAGAGAATCCAATTTTCATAATGTTTCTGGTTCTATAGACAAGGGATGAGCAAATCGTTTAGAGAAAATCAGAGCCAGCATTATCCACCCATTCCTGGAACTGAAAACTATCCAGTTCAATAAGTGTCCCTGTTTCTTCTGCCTGCCTATGTGCTTCACCTGTGGCTATGGCTAATTTGAGTGGACTCTGGAGCTTTCTTTAGTTGTGAGTATTGATTGAGCTGGTGCCTGGATTAGGTTCACACTAAGATTTTGGTTCAGAGATAATAGCACCAAAATATCTTTCTCTGTTCTTGCAAGATTTTGGTTTCAAATGGGTGGTGGAAATCTTTAGGCGACTTCTGAGATTTCAGGAAAAAAATTACATGTGAATGACTGTTTGTCTAATTGCCACAGAATCTAAAACAGAGGTGGAAAATAGGTTTCGGTTTAGATTCGCGGATTTAGATCTAAAGCTTAGTCATTCCACCTTCCCCCCCCCCCCCGCCATCTCACCTGCCTCCCCCTGGCTCAGAAAGTGAAGGAGTTTCATATCAGAAGTTTCACTTTTAAACAATATCCAATTGAAAAGTACATACAAAAGTAAATTGATTAAAATCACAACATTAAAGTGTATCAAATTTAAACAGAAAAAGTCATTAATTAATATTTATTTATTTTCTGATACTGCCTAAGGCCAGGTACAGGGATCCATTCTGCTAGGCAATGTTCAAATACCTTTTAAAAATAATCCATGCCCCGGAGAGATCACAATCTATGTTAGAAGTTGATTAAATACATAGGGTGGAGTGTGAGGGTGAATTGAGTGGAGTGGTGAAAGGATGGGGCAACAAGAACACAATCATATTTTAGCAGAGTGAACGTTAGATATGGCTCATCACCTGTCATCTTCCGGTATCAGTGCACCGGTGAGGTAATTCACATATTCCCAAAAGAGTAGCATCACATCCGTAGTGTATATAATCCTGTTTTTTAGGCTCACCTACTGAAGCTAAAGTATTTAAAACTGTGTGTTTAAAGAAATATGCCTGGATCCATTTTTGTTGTTAATGTAAGACATGTCTACACCGCACACTCCTTTCCACATCCTGTAGAGTACATAAATAGCAGTCTAGATGCTGAGGCACTGCCTAGGTGAATAAAGACATGCCTGAACCCTGAGGGTATATACATGGATATGTACCCTACACTGCTCTCTGCTCACCCAAGCAGTGCCTCCCCCATCTACACTGCAATGTCCAGCTGCCTCACTGCTGCTGGAGTCTTTCCCACCACAGGGAAGTGCCAGAGCCCTTCCCTGCTGCTGTGAAAGACTCCAGCAACAGGGAAAGGCTCTGGTGAGGGGAAGGAGCAGGGAAAAACTCTAGCAGCTGCCTCCCCACTCCCAGAGCCTTTCATCCATAGGTATAGATACACACCACAGTGTGTATCCAGTCCACTTTTCACTGTAGTGTGTAGTTACACATCCCTACATGCCACTGCATGTGGCGTGCAGTGTAGACATAGCCATAGAAGTGCCTAACTTCATCATTATATTCCAGACAAATGGAGAGCATGCAGTCAGCTGGTATTTAGCAATTAAGGCCCTAATGCTGCAATCAGATCCACCAGTGCAGTGCCCTGCACCTCTGTGAGTCCCACTGACAGTTCTGAGTGGGAATTGGGGTATATCTGTTTAAATCAATTTCTAAGACTGTTGCCTAAATTCAGATTAAATATGCCCTTGATTTCCAGTAGGAATGTATTAGTGACAGCTTTTATTTAATTTTCAAGAAAATCCTAGATCAAATTGCTTGATATTAAAAGAAATACACTTTACAAACTAAAGTAACTTTCAACAACTCTGTTTAAAGGATGCAGGATAAATGCAAAGTATTGCATTTAATTGAAACTAAGGCAAACAAGAGTGAAACACTATACTGAAGAAATGTTCACAGATGTACATTAACGTTTAGATCATGAATTTTCACTCCAGTTGGCTACATGTCTTGAAACAAGAGCTGATTGTATTGTATTGTTGTTAGAAACATTATAGCCACAGTTCTTCCTTCCTACCTGTAGAGCCAGCTCTTAGTCTCCATCTACTGCTGAACCCGTTCACTGTTACTCACACCATTCTTGAAATGCATGCTATAATTGTAGATTATTTCTGTTCACTGCACACTACATTGTTTTATCACGGTTAATGTTTTATTTATAAGGAAAATAAATTGTCAGAGTTAAAAAACACAGTGCATTTTGTTCTAGGCAACACATTACTTTTATCACACAAATAATTTATTGGTTCTGCTCCCAGATGAGTTCTGTGCTGACCTTTCCAGGTGTACTGCATATTACTGCATAATTCTTCTTGTTTGGAAAATGTATTTAACTTAGCCATTAATACATGTTGTCACAGCCTTTGTGTTCAGAATTAAGTTTGCTATATAAAATCTTGACACATTATGCAGAGTTGGACCAAAACTAGAACCTCATATCTTAACCCCTTTGACTATTAGGGGAGGAAGACAGATTTGAATCCTCATATCTCAACCCATCCCATCCTGTAACTAAAACCAGAAGACCCTATTTTCCAAGTCCAGATCAGATGCACTCCCTTTCTGGTCTTCATGAGTTGTCAGCCCAATATGGCAGAAATCTCAGAACAGTTCACATAATTTTAGTACCATTGAATTAAAACCTTGAAATTGATCCCTCAATCACTTTTACACTATATTTTGTAACTTTATACAAAATGCAATCCATATTGGTTCATCACCTCAACCCACCTCTAGGTGTATGTTTTTTTTGCAGCTTCTGTGAGAGAAGATTCTGAAGGATTTTATTTATGTAGTTGTAAAATTACAAGTTACTTTTAGCACTTAAAAATGAAAGTTTCACAGAAACAGTACAAAAGCCATTTATTATATATTTGAAGTTCATCCTGTAAAATTTCTCTAGTTACAACTAAACAAAAATAGCTCATTCTGATTTTAGTTTTAAATGGAAATGACCTTTTAGGGAAAAAAAACTCATTCCTCCTCAGTCCACCCCCAATTAATACAGATATGGCAAGTGAGATGAAGATTACAATGAAGATATTTGAAAACTATAACATTGATATCTACAGTTTTAGCATGCATATTTTTCATAGATTCCAAGGCCAGAAGGGACCATTATGATCATCTAGTCTGACCTTCTGTATAACACAGGCCATAGAACTTCCCCAAAATTATTCCTAGAGCATAGTTCTTAGAAAAACATCCAATCTTGATTTTAAAATTTTCAGTAATGGAGAATCCACTACAACCCTTGGTAAATTATTACAGTGATTAATTATGTCACACATAGAACTTCATGTAAACTGGCACAATTATATGTTTTTACAACTTTTCAATAATCGATTTTGAAGTCACCATTTTTAAATTATATCAGTCAGTTTCAAAAGTGTGAGCATTCTAAATATTAATTAATAACTAAAGATTAATTAAATAATCAAATAGTGAATGGCAGACATTTTATGGATAACATTTATGGAACACAGACTCCAAGTTATCAGGGGGAAACATGGATAGACAGCTAGATGCTACTCAGACATTCAGGAAATCGTCTGGAACATCAGCGACAGAATTGGTTACTGGAACAAGTAGCACCTGTACAATACCCTGACAAGACATACTTTTTTGACTGTGGTATCTATTTTTTTTTCTTTTTGCAATATGTTACTGCCTTTTAAAATTATATTATACCTTAAATGCCATTGTTTTCCTTTCCAACCTTCTCAATAACAAGCAAATCTGGAATGGTGTCCTCACTTCTTGATAGTGGATCTTTATAGACTCTAGTTATGGAAAAAAGAAAACAGAAAAACTTAACAGATAATTTAGTCTATAGCATGGTCCATGTAGAATTGTTCCTTTCTGTAAAAGAGCTAGTGTTTTGTCCAATGCAGATTAAAATTTTCTAGAGGACATTGTTCCACCTCTTTCCTTTCCACAAGAATGTACATGTCAATATCAGGAGTTATTTCTGACTTTCATCCTTAATTTACCCTTTCTTAATCTGATACAGTTACTCCCAGACACTCCTCCTTTCAGTAGTCTGAATACTTCTACTCTCCTCTTTCTGCCTACATCTGTCAAACCTTTGTAGACTATTATGTTTCTTCTTAGTTATCACTTAACCTAGCTATACATATCTAACTCTCTTAATCTTTCTTCAGCCCATTCTGTGAACCTTTCAGCCCCTTCTATGAACTCCCACCAATTTGTCAATGTTTTTTGATCATGAGATGCTCAGAACTGAAAAGCAGACATACATATAGAGAGGCAGACATTATTTGTCCAGTGATGTGATCTCTCTTTGTATGGTGGCACTGTTTTTCATACTGGATGTTATTATTCATTAATTATTAATTGTTAATGGCAAAGATCCAGTGGCACTTATATGAATAGGGCATCTTGAATAGTGTTGCTGTGTTCAATCTAGAAGTGGCTGTATTTCAGTGATGGTTGAAGTGATTTGTCTACATATATGGTGTAAAACGTAAGGTATAATCTTCCTTTAAAAGCAGCAACGAATCCTGTGGCACCTTATAGACTAACAGACGTTTTGCAGCATGAGCTTTCGTGGGTGAATGCCCACTTCGTCGGATGCAAGAGTGGAAATTTCCAGGGGCAGGTAAATATAAGCAAGCAAGAAGCAAGATAGAGATAACGAGGTTAGATCAATCAGGGAGGATGAGGCCCTGTTCTAGCAGTTGAGGTGTGAAAACCAAGGGAGGAGAATCTGGTTCTGTAGTTGGCAAGCCATTCACAATCTTTGTTTAATCCTAAACTGATGGTGTCAAATTTGCAAATGAACTGAAGCTCAGCAGTTTCTCTTAGAAGTCTGGTCCTAAAGTTTTTTTGCTGGAGGATGGCCACCTTAACATCTGCTATTGTGTGGCCAAGGAGGTTGAAGTGTTCTCCTACAGGTTTTTGTATATTGCCATTCCTAATATCTGATTTGTGTCCATTTATCCTTTTCCTTAGAGACTGTCCAGTTTGGCCGATGTACATAGCAGAAGGGCATTGCTGGCATATGATGGCATATATTACATTGGTGGACGTGCAGGTGAATGAACCGGTGATGGTGTGGCTGATCTGGTTAGGTCCTGTGATGGTGTTGCTGGTGTAGATATGTGGGCAGAGTTGGCATCGAGGTTTGTTGCATGGATTGGTTCCTGAGCTAGAGTTACTATGGTGCGGTGTGCAGTTACTGGTGAGAATATGCTTCAGGTTGGCAGGTTGTCTGTGGGCGAGGACTGGCCTGCCACCCAAGGCCTGTGAAAGTGTGGGATCATTGTCCAGGATGGGTTGTAGATCCCTGATGATGCGTTGGAGGGGCTTTAGCTGGGGATTGTATGTGATGGCCAGTGGAGTCCTGTTGGTTTCTTTCTTGGGTTTGTCTTGCAGTAGGAGGCTTCTGGGTACACGTCTGGCTCTGTTGATCTGTTTCCTTATTTCCTCGTGCGGGTACTGTAGTTTTGAGAATGCTTGGTGGAGATTTTGTAGGTGTTGGTCTCTGTCTGCGGGGTTAGAGCAGATACGGTTGTACCTCAGTGCTTGGCTGTAGACAATGGATCTTGTGGTGTGTCCGGGATGGAAACTGGAGGCATGAAGGTAGGCATAGCGGTCGGTAGGTTTTCGGTATAGGGTGGTGTTAATGTGACCATCACTTATTAGCACCATGGAGTATAGGAAGTGGACCTCCCGTGTAGATTGGTCCAGGCTGAGGTTGATGGAGGGGTGGAAGCTGTTGAAATCGTGGTGGAATTTTTCCAGAGTCTCCTTTGTAGGTACAAGTGCTGGCAAGCCACACTGTCTCTGCATTGAACCATTCAATAGAACAGTACAGCATGCACATTCTGTTATGCTAGCATTAGTCACTCAGGACAATGGCCCAGTGAGCCCAGTGAGGAAAGCCAGCCTTAACCAATCAGAATGAAGTAAACAGGTGTATCAATCATGTAGTAATGAATAACCTGTATGTATGAGAAAAGTGAATAAAAGCAAGGGTCCGGGACTATCCTGGGACGCCTCACTGAAACACCGTCTCTGTTTCCCGTTGCTACATCTGGTGACCCCGACGTGATCCAGACGCAAGACCCCCAACTCATCGGCTGGCTTAGCTTTGGTGCACCACAGCGCAACGCGCTCCCTCGTGAGTATGGGGGGAACTTATCCATTGAGCAAAAAGAACATGCAAAAGAGTTATTGAAACTTATCAAACAGGACGGGTGTACTGCAGTATTGTTACGGCACTTGGAGGAATTGCTCCGAGTGATTGAGTATAAGTGCCCATGGTACTCGAACCGAGGCTCCCTAGATCACTCCGATTGGATAAAGATCGGAGAGGCGTTGTTTAGGGAACCTCGAGCCGAGATCCAACATATTCTGTTGTGGCAGCACTGTTCAGCTGCGGTGGGGAGATTACGAAAAGAGGCGTCCCCCTCCGTACCTCCCTTGCTCTCGGTGGAGGCACCTCCCGCCTATCCCCGAGTGCTCCCACCAGCCCCTTTGTTAGCACCAAAAACTTCTACACCAGTGGTGGACACCCTGGGGCAGAAGTCCCTTCATCAGGGCGCTGTCTGTGCCGCCCTTGCGGCGGCGCGGGCAAGCGGGCAGGACCCCTTATTGGAAGAATGGGAGGGAGAAATCCCTTTGGTGTTTCCTCTGTCTTATGACCCTCCCAATGAGGCAGGTGAAGTGGTAGCTCGACACTCCACCATCCCGTACTCTATTCTTAGGGAGCTTAACAAAGCTGTACGTGAGTCAGGGCTGCGTTCCACTTATGTGCAGGGTATGATAGAAGGGATCGCCAGTGGTTATACCATGATCCCGGAGGATTGGAAACATCTATTTCGTATGATCCTTTCCCCTGCACAGTACGTGGTATGGGATAATGAGTTTAGGTTGGCAGCCGTAGCACTCGGTAACGCGCAGAATACTGCTGAGCAAATATATGGGACAGGAGCTTTTGCCACCATAGAACAACAATCTATATTGCCCATGGAATCTTTTCACCGCACGGCAATGTGTATTCAAAGAGCCTTTCGGCGCGTTCCGGCCTCTGGCAAGCCCCTTCGATCATTCACAAATGTTAAACAACAAGCTACGGAACCTTATCATCATTTCGTTGATCGCCTCAAGGAGGCTGTTCAACGCCAAATTGACAATCCAGATGCTCAGACGGAACTCCTTTTACGCTTAGCGTATGAGCAGTCCAATGCTGACTGTCGGAAAATTCTCCAAACTATCATCCACCGCCCCAATTATACACTCGCTGATATGTTACAAGCATGTGCCGAAGTGGGCACTCAGACCCACGCTATGGCACTGTTGGCGGGAGCAATCCGTCAAGGTAACAAACCTACAGGTAACTGCTTTAACTGCCAGCAACCTGGACACTTCAAAAAGGAGTGCCGGGCCCCAGGAGGTGGCGCTCATAAGGGTGGAACTAACACCACCGGGGGCCGTCCTTCTAAAAAGTGCCCAAAATGTAATAAAGGATATCATTGGGCTAATCAATGTCGCTCCTCAACCCCAGATAATTCAGGAAACTTTCGACCGGGCCCCCCTTCAGCCCCGGTTTAAAGGAGGGAGCCTTGCCTGCCATGGCCGCTCGACCAGCCACTAAAGGCAGTGCTGGTTTGGATCTTATTAATGCAGTAGATATGCAATCCCCTCTTCCTGGTGACGTACTCCTCATGCCTACGCAGCTTTCTGGTCCGCTTCCCCCGGACACATTTGGGTTGATTTTGCCTCGTTCTTCTGCCAGGAGTCAGTCTATTATGATTGTGCCCGGAGTTATCGATTCTGATTACACCGGTATTATTTATGTTCAAATTTGGAGTCATCTTCCCCTCCAACTAAAGGCGGGAGATTCATGGGCTCAACTGCTAATCTTACCTTACACAACGCCGGCCGGACCCAGCCAAGCAAGTTGTGCCGGCGGATTTGGTTCTACTCGCGTTAATCTGGAGCAAGGTCCCCTTTTTCATCCACAGATTGCTGCAGTATTACAACACATCCGAACCCACAAACCGACCCGTAAGTATATCATCAACGGTAAGGAGCTCTATGGGTTGCTAGACACTGGAGCGGATGTTTCAGTAGTTGCACAAAAGCATTTGGACCCTTCCTGGCCTTCCGAAGTTTCCCCCTCTGTTTGGGGAGTGGGAGGCCCGCAATCTTCCCGACAAAGCACCAATTGGCTCTCAGTATGGGATAGTGAAGAGGGGCGAGAGGTTGCAAAAATTCGTCCGTGCATTTTGCCAATTGATCTTAATCTCTGGGGGCGAGACCTATTGTCTCAGCTGGGAGCCTCCCTAGTGGTGCCATGACACGTCAATGCTCTTCACACACTGCCCTCCCACTGGAATGGAAAACCCACGTCCCAGTGTGGGTTGAGCAATGGCCACTCCCTCAGGAAAAATTAATAGCCCTTAAAGAATTAGTTCAGGAACAGTTAACCGAGGGACATATTGAACCTACTACTAGCCCATATAATACTCCGGTCTTTGTTATTAAGAAAAAATCTGGCCGCTGGCGATTATTACATGATCTCCGAGCTATAAACAAAATTATGGAACCTATGGGAGCCCTTCAATGTGGGACCCCGAATCCGAATGTTATACCACATGATTATCAGTTAGCAGTAATCGATCTTAAGGATTGTTTTTTCTCTATTCCTCTCCTCCCCCGTGATCGAAAGTACTTTGCCTTTACTATCCCTGTTTTAAATAATAGTCAGCCAACAGAACGCTACCATTGGAAGGTTCTTCCCCAGCCCCACCCTCTGTCAATATTACGTAAATCAGTCTCTCTTACCTTTTCGCAAACGGTACCCTATGCTTAAGGTTTACCATTATATGGATGATATCCTCATAGCAGGACCAGAACTCCCTCCCTCGTGGAAAACTGACCTGCAAAATATGCTCCAGGAATACGGCCTTCAGATAGCCCCAGAAAAGGTACAATGTATAGAGCCCTTCCTTTATCTGGGACATAAAATGATGGCCGCTTATTCCATTCCGATTATCCCGCAAATTGCATTGGAAACCAACATTAATTACGTCACCCTTCAGCAAGTATTGGGCATTATAAATTGGGTACGCCCCTATTATCGCCTGGACACCAACATGTTAAGTCCTCTATTTGAAGCTCTTCGGCAGGGGCGTCACCCCTCCGATATCATTTCTCTCACAAAAACACAACTAGATGCCATTGCACAGGTGAATCAATCTCTTGCAAAGGTTTGGGTGGATCGTGCCGTGGATAACGAGCCTCCACGTCTCGCTTGTCTTCAAGGGGTGACCCAACCTTGTGCCGCCCTCTTTCAAGCACCCGAGGCTGGGACGGTACGAATCCTCAAATGGCTTTATCTCGCCCACACCCCAGCAAATACCCTTACTCCCCTTCCCTCCATGCTTGCTTCCCTAATTACAAAAGGGCGCCAACGTGCATTAGTGCTTTTTGCTATTGATCCAGCAGAAATAGTTCTTCCAATTCCCCTGCATTTATGGCAAACCCTTTGTGAAACAACTCCTGAGGTTCAATGTGCGTGTGTGGGTTATACAGGAACCTTTACCTTTCATACCTTAAAGGACCCTCGCTTTGGCATGACGCAGCGATTACCCCTTAACTTTTGCTATTTGCTCTCACCAACCCCGCTGCCAGATGTGCTTACAGTATTTACGGACAGAAGTCCACACCGTGGGGTTCTCTCTTGGCGTGACCCATCTACTACCCACTGGTGTTCTCTGTTTACCCTACCCCAAAGCTCCGTCCAGCGTGCTGAGCTGGCTGCAGTAATTTTAGCCTTTAATCGTTTTTCTATGCAACCGTTTAATATTATCACTGACAGTTTATATGTAGCCAATGTTGTTTCAAATATTAGTGGTAGCTATGTATCACCAGCGCTAGATAAAAATTTGCTAGCTTTGTTTTTAGCATTGCAACATCTCATTCATTCCCGTACCGATCAGTTTTTTATTGCTCATATTCGAAGCCACCAACCTTTCCCTGGCATGTTGACAGAAGGCAATGCCCAGGCGGATGCCCAACTCAGGGCGTTCCCTTGTACCCCTATAGAAAGTCATGCCCTACACCATCAAAATGCCAAGGCATTGGCTAAACAATTTCAGATCCCTCTCTCTGATGCTCGAGGTATTGTTCAACAATGCCCTCAATGTACCCTTAACCCACAGGGTCCTCCCATAGGGGTAAATCCCCGTGGTCTCGGAGCCAATCAACTTTGGCAGATGGATGTTACCCTTTTCCCCCCCTTCTCCCCTTGGAAATACCTGCACGTTGTCATCGACACATTTTCTGGTTACACTTGGGTAACTGCCCAAAAAGGGGAGGCTACCAAACATGTTTGTAATCACTTGATTCGCAGTTTTGCGGTAATGGGCAGCCCCGCTGAGTTAAAAACCGACAATGGTCCTGCTTACTGTTCCTCCGCCATGGCCGCATTTTGTGCCCGGTGGGGCATTCTCCACAAATTCGGCATTCCTTATAATTCCCGGGGTCAGGCCATTGTTGAGCGGGCTAACCGCACCCTAAAGGAGGCCCTTACTAAACAAAAACAAAAAGGAGGAGTGCCCCTATCCTTGCCAGATAAGGAAGAATGGCTGGCTCGTGTTTTGTTTACACTGAATCATTTGAATTTAACTTTGTTTAATAATCAGTTTTTATCTAGAGCCCAGCGCCATTATAGACAGACCGAGCCCCTTCCGGCACCGAAGGTGATATATCGCAAGCTGCCAGGACCAGAGTGGAGCCTGCCTGTGCCACTCATCACCTGGGACCGGGGCTACGCAGCAGTGTCAACTGAAACCGGCCCTGTGTGGGTTCCCGCTCGTTTTGTGAAGCCGTGGAGAGATGGCATGGCATCAGGGGCTAAAGAATCCCATTCCGGATTTCAGTCTAACCCTGATGGATAGGGTGGACAAGATCGACAAGGCCCGAAAGCGTGGCACACCCAACACTGCCATAACTTGGGGGCAGGTCAAAGCTTTATCACGGCAGGCTGAACATGTATTAGAGCAAACTAAGGCGGATAAGACTACAGAAAATTATTTTCTTGCGCTAATAGCCATCTTAAATGCTAATTCTCTTTGCTGGGTTATGTAGATTTGTGTGACCGTTCTGTGTTTGCCGCAAGGTGTTGCAACCCCTCTCCCTTCCACCAATGTGTGGGAGACATTTATTCACACTTTAAATCAGACATCCTTTTGTCTCTCCCAGCAAGTTACGGTGGGAGACATTTTAGGTACCTGTCTGATTCCTGTATGCCATAATCCTAATGATGTTGAAAATGCTACTTGGTTTTATTCTAATCTGGAGCCCAATTCCACCAGTCATGGTTTGGGTTATGCTGGCTATCATAATTGGGGACCTCAAACACCTCGTAGACCTAGGAATGCGCTTGCCCTTCGAACCCCCTATGCTGCCACACATAACATAACCTGTGCCCGCATGACTAACTGTACTATGAGTAATTGTAAGCATTTTCCTGCTCCAGCAATGAATTGTTCTGCTGTAACAAATATTTCTTATATATATAAGCATGTACAGCTGCCGGATGGGTGGTTTTGGACATGCTCAGGATATACTTTCAATTATATGCCCGCCAATCTTAGTGATGGCACTTGTTGTTGCCTAAGCCAACTTGCGCTCATATTACCAACCAAAAGGCAACTGTTAAATACTTCGCGAGTTAGTCGCAGCCTTCCTTTGGATGCTTCCTGTGATAGCCATGTACATTTACTTTCTAAAACCGAGACTGTTGCTTTGGCTGTTTCTCTTGTCGGGGTCCCCGGTTTGGCTTCAGGAAATAGTATGCGAATCAATGGTTTAGCTTGTGCAGCCACTAAGGCTTTGAATGCAACATCTACCGCTATAGCCCTTCTTAATGATGAGCAGGAAGACATCCGTCATGGGGTATTGCAAAATCGAGCGGCTATAGATTATTTACTTATGCTGCATCATTATGGATGTGAAAAGGTTAATAATATGTGTTGCTTTAATATTTCTGATCATCATCATTCAGTTGAAAATCAACTCAAGATAATTAAAAATTTAACAGATCAAATCAGATACAATCCAGACCCCTTCTCGGGATGGTGGGATTGGTTCTCCTCATGGCTTCCTAACACTGGGTGGTTGCATCAGCTTGTCACCTTTGGAGGACTCACTGTACTCTTACTTGTGCTATTTTGCTGCGGCATTCAGTGTGTCCCCTCATTTGTTTCTCTCTTCATTAAGGGCTGTCCGTGGACCAACCCAGGGCCCCCTCGTAAGTATTAGTCATGTTAACAAAACAAAAAAGGGTGAGATGTAGGTACAAGTGCTGGCAAGCCACGCTGTCTCTGCATTGAACCATTCAATAGAACAGTACAGCATGCACATTCTGTTATGTTAGCATTAGTCACTCAGGACAATGGCCCGGTGAGCCCGGTGAGGAAAGCCAGCCTTAACCAATCAGAATGAAGTAAACAGGTGTATCAATCATGTAGTAATGAATAACCTGTATGTATGAGAAAAGTGAATAAAAGCAAGGGTCCGGGACTATCCTGGGACACCTCACTGAAACACCGTCTCTGTTTCCCGTTGCTACACTCCTTCCCATGGGTCACCCTCATAGCCCCGACCAGGGTTATTCTTCTACTACCCAAGATCCACAAACCCAGAAATCCTGGCTGCCCCATCATCTCGGGCATTGGAACTCTCACTGAAGGACTGTCTGGATATGTGGACTCTCTGCTCAGACCCTACGCTACCAGCACTCCCAGCTATCTCCGTGACACTACTGATTTCCTGAGGAAACTACAATGCATTGGTGACCTTCCAGAAAACACCATCCTAGCCACCATGGATATAGAGGCTCTCTACACAAACATCCCACACACTGATGGAATACAAGCTGTCAGGAACAGTATCCCTGATGATGCCACAGCACAACTGGTTGCTGAGCTCTGTGCCTTTATCCTCACACACAACTATTTCAAATTTGATGACAATATACATCTCCAGATCAGTGGCACCGCTATGGGCACCCGCATGGCCCCACAATATGCCAATATTTTTATGGCTGACCTGGAACAATGCTTCCTCAGCTCCCGTCCATTCACACCCCTTCTCTACCTACGCTACATTGATGACATCTTCATCATCTGGACCCATGGGAAGGAGACTCTGGAAAAATTCCACCACGATTTCAACAGCTTCCACCCCTCCATCAACCTCAGCCTGGACCCCTCTACACGGGAGGTCCACTTCCTAGACACCACGGTGCTAATAAGTGATGGTCACATTAACACCACTCTATACCGAAAACCTACCGACCACTATGCCTACCTTCATGCCTCCAGCTTCCTTCCCGGACACACCACAAGATCCATTGTCTACAGCCAAGCACTGAGGTACAACCGTATCTGCTCTAATCCCACAGACAGAGACCAACACCTACAAAATCTCCACCAAGCATTCTCAAAACTACAGTACCTGCATGAGGAAATAAGGAAACAGATCAACAGAGCCAGACGTGTACCCAGAAGCCTCCTACTGCAAGACAAACCCAAGAAAGAAACCAACAGGACTCCACTGGCCATCACATACAGTCCCCAGCTAAAGCCCCTCCAACACATCATCAGGGATCTACAACCCATCCTGGACAATGATCCCACACTTTCACAGGCCTTGGGTGGCAGGCCAGTCCTCGCCCACAGACAACCTGCCAACCTGAAGCATATTCTCACCAGTAACTGCACACCGCACCATAGTAACTCTAGCTCAGGAACCAATCCATGCAACAAACCTCGATGCCAACTCTGCCCACATATCTACACCAGCAACACCATCACAGGACCTAACCAGATCAGCCACACCATCACCGGTTCATTCACCTGCACATCCACCAATGTAATATATGCCATCATATGCCAGCAATGCCCTTCTGCTATGTACATCGGCCAAACTGGACAGTCTCTAAGGAAAAGGATAAATGGACACAAATCAGATATTAGGAATGGCAATATACAAAAACCTGTAGGAGAACACTTCAACCTCCTTGGCCACACAATAGCAGATGTTAAGGTGGCCATCCTCCAGCAAAAAAACTTTAGGACCAGACTTCTAAGAGAAACTGCTGAGCTTCAGTTCATTTGCAAATTTGACACCATCAGTTTAGGATTAAACAAAGACTGTGAATGGCTTGCCAACTACAGAACCAGATTCTCCTCCCTTGGTTTTCACACCTCAACTGCTAGAACAGGGCCTCATCCTCCCTGATTGATCTAACCTCGTTATCTCTATCTTGCTTCTTGCTTGCTTATATTTACCTGCCCCTGGAAATTTCCACTCTTGCATCCGACGAAGTGGGCATTCACCCACGAAAGCTCATGCTGCAAAACATCTGTTAGTCTATAAGATGCCACAGGATTCTTTGCTCCTTTGCAGAACCAGCCTAACACGGCTACCTCTCTGATAATCTTCCTTTAGAACATTATAGAAGTGTAATATTATTAAAATGCCTTTTAGCAAGTTGCATAAGTTATTCCTATAACACCATCTGGAAAGGATTAATCTACTAGGTAGGTTAGTTATTGTAAATTACAATTGACATTAAAAGGGATAATTTTTCTCCTGAGTTGCTTTTTCTGGATGGCCAATTGAGAGTTTTCTAGCCACACAAGTTTTTATACATCCTTTGACTAAATCAAAAATCCAAATGTAAAATGTTGTACAACTTAACAGCTTCAGAACACCATGTCTGAGAATTGCAGAATAATGTTGCTTATGTAAATTATAGCAGCATTTAATGGAACACCTCTCAGTGAAGTGAAAGCATTGACACATGATAGTATTTAGGAAGAGCTGGCATATGTTATTCCTTACCTCACAGAACATTTTCATGAAGTACTGTTTGATGATATAATACATAGTGATCAGATATAGTATTTATTGCTAGGCAGAATATATTTTGTACCTGTAAATATTACAGTTGGGCTATGAAATTTGGTTAAGTTAATGATTTCTTGTTCATAAATACAATGTACTGGATTTTCAATTAAACATTTTGTTCCTCATATGATATAATCAAATACTATGAGAGCACTGCACATATCTCTAGTAAAGAAAATATTAGGAGACCAGTTCTGGATTTCACAGTCAGAATGATGCACCACCATAGCCACAAACATTCTTCAAAGATGAACTGAAATGATTTTTTAAAGTATATATGCACACACAGGATCTTAAACTTTTCAGGGGCAATAGAGTTTTGTCATTGATTTCAGTCAGACTACAGTTTCTCAATAGCAATATATGGGTAGATTTAAAAATTACAAGTAAGTATACATTGAAGGCGAATATTGGGGAAACAAAAAAAAAGAAAACCTCAAGCCTTTTAAATTTACTATTTAAAATTCATATATTTTTATGCTGAAGAATCCTTATATATTCCCTAAACAGCTTAAGATAGGATTGATTGATTGCGTTCATTTTAATTTGCCTTTCAGTCACAGATGAGCATAAGTAAAGTGCTGATTATGTTTAGCTGAGTGTAACTTTGGAAACTTCTTCCACAGCTAGTTCCGTACAAACACCTCTATAAATTACAGGATTGAGTTCTACTCTTCTTCTTGTATGCAGAATCTGCTGAAGTTTTGAACTGTCATTTGATTATTACCAAGAAAATCTAGCTATATTTCCCATTATTTGAAACAATGTAAGCATTTGGGTTTTCAGAGTAGCATACACAATGATAGAGATTTTGTAGGGCATTGATTACTTTTCCATAAAATAAAAAATCCACCCTCGATAATTGTTGGAGAGGTTGCCTCAGCTATTCCTCTAGATACTTACTCCTGCCAACAGTCATCACTTTTGTATTATCTGGATTGAGTTCCAGCCAATTCGCTTTCATTCACATTCCAAACTCAGTCAAATGATAAGAAGTTCATAAAACTATATTTAATGTATTGTAGTTTACAATATATAGACCAGGCAACCCCATATGCTACTATGCACACTTATGACATTATTTAAAATAGCGATACAAATATAAAACCAGCATAACCCTCCACACACAACATGTCCCAAAGGCAAGACTTTCCCCACCAAACCTCCATCTCTTATAAGCTATCAACCTTCATGTCCCAACCTCTTCAGCTACCTGGGCAAAAAGATGGGCCTTGCAGTATGCTTGAAGGTCAACACTCCTCAACTATTTGAGGGAGGAGGGGAACAGAAGCTTGTTCTACAGTGGGGGACCTTCCTGAAGCATGTTCTACTTCCAACCACCTCTCTATTAAATCAAAGGTGGATCCAGCACAAGCACCTCTTCAGACATGTCTGAAGTTATTTAGAGTAATATTTTCAAAAACACTTGGCATTGTGGAGTGCTCAATTTATAGGTCCAAAATAATACTTTCAATTCCATCTGGAAATCCAGGCAGCCAGTGTACCGTGCAGAGCCCTGGTGTCATATATTCCCAGTGAGATGCATAGCTTTCCAAGTGTGATCCTATGTTCTGTATCACCTTCAGTTTCCAAAGTTTTAAGCTGTGTAGCCCTGTGAAGCATGCATTCCACTGTTCCATCCTTGAGGTGACAAAGACCTGGATCATGATACTAAAGTCAGTTTCTGAAAGAAACAATCACATTCTCCTTGCTGGGCACAAATGGAAAAAGCTTTCCTGATCAGTGCTGCTGTATGATCTTCTAGAGAACTTGTGTTTGATGGAAAGGAGATGTAGAACAAAATATAATCCGCATACTGATTGCATTGCTGCCCAAAATATATTTCACTGTTCCCCAGTGGCTTTATATACTCATTCAATATGAGGGATTACAAGGCCTTTGGGGATCATGAGCCATTATCTGGGATGTTTTTGAAAAAAAAATACTCAGTGAAGAGCCCCCATCCACCTTGTAAGATCCTAGAGCAAGGTCAACAGTACCATTTGGTCAATGGTAGCAGATATAGGTTTTACTAAATTGACATTGATACCTTCTTCCAGTCCATCACCAGGTCTAAAACCAGATTGGAAGCAATCCAGGAATGTGTGTAATGCACATGTTACTGACATTGTCCCATCATCACTTTTTCAATGACCGTCCCTAAAATTGGGAGCTATAGGTTGGTATATTCTAAGAATGGCTAATGCCCATCACCTGCCATTTTGCTCACCAGAAGAGTTATGTTAATAATCCTCATAAAAAACAAAGCTCAGAATTTCTACCTTAGGCGTAAGTAATAAAGAAGGGCATGGGTTTATCTCATAAGTGGTAGGGTCACAGATGTCTAAGCATGCTTAGAACTTCAATCACTAAAATGGGGTGAAACCCATCTGATAATACCGAATTCCTCACCTTCCACTCCAATGCTTTTTCCGAAGAAGCATTCAGACCACTCCAAACCACACAGCTAGTTACTCAGAATAGTTCTGAGCACTGGTGCTAGTTGTAAATCATATTCCTTTCACATGATTTGGAATGAATTCTGTTTATTTGGCGTAAAAGGAGATCATGTGTTATATGTAGCTTATATGTTTATGACCTCAGGCTTCTGTGCAGTGCACTACCTTTAATGTCTGACATCTGTAGAAGCCATTATAGCACCCAACTGAAATCAAATAAATGGTAGCAAACAACATATGCACTTTCTAAGCCAGTTTGAGAATGTTAGTGTATCACAAAAAGAAATCTTTCCCCGTTCTATGTGCTTTGTAAAATGAATATTAAAGCAGTCCAAATTATTCTATAGAAAGCAGTGATGAAAAATTAGCATTGCTTATAATACCAAAGGAAAACATCCACTGTTTTGCACCAGAATATCATTGTTAAATTGTCTTTTAATCACTCTATTTGATATTTGATATGTGGCAATAAAAATGTTTATATTATGAATTGTACAGTAAACCTTCAGTTTAGGAGCAAATTAATAGTCTGGAACCGTGAGAATCTGACTATATCTGAATATTGATGATCTCACTTTCTGAGTCTCTCTGGGACTGGGGGTGTGAGGTGTTGATCATTGCTTCCCACTGATAAGCAAAATATTTCCAGAGCGTGAAGAATTCTGTGGTGTGTGAGAAGGATAAACCATAATCTGCATCAACACACTAACTTCTCCTCTCCCATTTGCATTGAAAATCAGGTAGAAGTTATGCTAAGCTCTCTATTATAGCCTCATGTATGTGAAAGGTCTTCCCCTTCATTTGAATAAGGCCTCTTATGCATGTGAAAAAAGCACATTTAAAAGGAACGTTCCTTTAATTAGGATGGCATTTAGAAGCAGAATCCTTAAATGTTCACTTTTTGTGATGCTAAATTGTGGAGTATTTTTAAATGTATTGTAGCAGTCATTTTCATTAAGCATTTTTATTTTTATTTATTTTTAAAAGGAAATGACATGATTTACAATGTGAAGTGAAGGAGTAGATTAATATGACTAGCTAGATTAAGGAAAATTTAAATCAGAGTGTTTGATGAAATGTTGGAAGATGTTTAAATATAGGATTAGACTTACAATATAGAAAGCAGTCAAGGAGATCAAAAGAACTCTGTTCAGAAAGTCTTATTAAAAAGAGAGGAAAAACTCTATTGAATGAATTCTTATAACTAAATGATTAAAGAGTGTTTTTAATATATTACATTCAATCTGACTTTAAAATAAAAATAAACACTACAGACAGTGAATGAATTAGTGATTGTATTCATTTTTTATGAAAGCAAAGTGACTGGGCCTATACTGGATCTTGCATAAAACATATATATGAAACTATGGCATTTAACCTAAAAGTAGCCCCCTGGAGAATAATGATAATCTAGCATGCAGCTTTATGAAGACAGAAGTTAACTGATTGACATCTATATGAATATGGATTTCTTAAATCCATATTTGATTCGCTACCTCTAAAAAATCAAATGAAACCTAATAACTGCATTTTAAGCAAACCTTTGGGAGAATATGCTTAATCTTTTGGTGTCCAATTCAATAAAAAATGCATCCAACTTCCACATTGTGGAAAACTAACCAAGATCATGGAAATGGCTTCCATAACCTTTAGTGGCTCCTGTACCTCTGCAAGCTAGAACATTTTTGTTGTGTGAAATTTTGTCCTTGGCTCTTTAGAGTCAACCAAAATAGAAAATAACAATTATACTCAATCACAATCTGGGGAGAGTCTCACTTGTCCCAAATGGTTATTATTTTCGGTGTTGCTAACACAACAAAGGTAAAGAAAGAAAAAACAAACAAAACAATATCCAAAGGAAATGCACAAGACACTTTGGTCAACTACTTATGAGCCAATTCACCAAGGTCTCCTTCACAATGAATATATAGTAGTCAACCCTTTTAATCTACTTCCCCACAAGTTATATTAGCCCTAGGACCTGACTAATACTCCTAACTATCTAACAAATTCCTACATCTATGAGAGACTACACAGACTGAGTGCAGTTCAAGAGACTCATACACTTGGATAGTTTTATGTCTGTATGCACCTAGAATTTGAAAGGCTGTATGAAACCATTAATTATGGTAGACACATGTACAGTGTTCTACAATTTAAGTTATTAAAAGTAATTTACCTAGTTTCAAAGATACTTTATAACAATCTTCACTGGAAACTGCAAAAGAAGGACTCACAATGTAACTCTGTACACTTCCTTACTAATTAAGAAGTTTCAAGATATGGTCAATTGACTGATTTGGGTCATCACCCAGAGACAGTTGGTATGTTACTTCTCACCAGATTTTTGCTCAGCCATCAGCTTTCAGGTCAGTTATTATTCACAGCAGGAGCTGATGCTGCAAACACAGGTGTAACCAAAAGACTATGGTATTTTCCTGATGCACTAACAGGCAACCTGAATTGCTAAAAAATAAAGACAGTTAAAGGTACCTTCCTGAGACAGGTACCTGATATAACAGGAGGACTCCCAGGTGACAAGCCCAGAACCTCAGTCTTCTCCCATACAGGTGTCTTCACCAGTTGGGAAGTGATGTACGGAAGGAAAAGGCCATTTTATCCCACTTCTGCTGAGTGGTTCAACTTTGTTCCTCTTCTTGGGTTCTGGTGTGGACCAATCAGATGGTGACCCAGACTTCCGCTGAGGGTTTGAAATGTCCAATCAAAATGAGAGCCATCTTTCTCTATCCAATCAGGAAATGACCATCACCTTTTGAATTCTTGCAATTGAGACTGAAATATTCCAATCTCTTTGTGCTATACAGTGACAGTGTATACCTGCCCTGCACTGGACAGGAAGGAGTTAACCCCATACTGGGGGCTGAGGAAGCCATGCCTCTCACCCCTGATGTGCATGCTCCAACTTGAACCTCAATAAAAGGGAGCCACCCAATTCATTCTACTCTGACCATGGAGGAGAGAGGGTATGTGTTGCAGGCTCCTGGCAGGAGCGGTCGGAGACCCAGACCATGGAGGTCCAAGCAAATACCCAGATGGTCGTGGAAGCCCGTGAGGAGAAGGAGTCATCAGGAGCTGTGCCTGCAGACCCAGAGCACCTGCAGACTACAGAGCAGGAAGACAGGGTACGAAGTAGCCTAAGGGACCAGATATTGATCCAGTTGTGGAACCGGGAACTGAGTAAGCGTGTTTTGGATGTATTCCTGCTGACCCACTAGTTACTGATAGGGCTCTGGGCTGGGACCTGTTGGAGTAGGGAGGGACCAGGAACCCCCAGGAACCCTCTGGGTGGTGGCCATCCAATGTTGGGCCATTAGGTCACACCACCCTGCAGATAAGGGCAACCCCACTTACTCTAGCCAATAGGCCACACCAATCTGCATATAAGGGCAACTTTATTGACTCTGATAGCAAAGGACAGTCCTAATGACTCTGGCCACTTAGCCTTATTGCCCTGCATTGAAGGGCAGTCCTATTGACTCTGGCCATTAGTCTGTACTGCCCTGACTCTATACTGTCCTATACTGAAGTGCGGTCCTATTGACTCTGACCATTAGGTCATACCGCTCTAAGGAAAAGGGCGGTTATTTGGACTCTGCAGTGGGGCTATAACACTCCCCCTCCCCCAAACGGTGACAGGGTATACCTGCTCATAAACAAACACATCTTGTCACACCAGCTTGTGTAAGACCAGTTAGGCCATGGCTGTTGGTACACCCATCATGAGACATACTTTGAACACTGGAGTGTTTGCTCTAGACAGCAACTCAATTATGCAAATTGCTTTCCATGGGCCGCTCTGAGGTGCATCCTTTGGCCAACTTTGCAGTTATGTTTGCTCAAATTGCTGTTTTGCCATCAACATTCTGCTAGGTGCTGAAATCTCCAGTTTAAAGTTTATATAATATATGCAAAATCCCTCCATATTGTTTGATGCTCTCTAAACTTGTTTTAACAGTCCATGATACAATGCAAAGTCCCTTCATCAACTCTTATTCTCCAGCAGGCTGTAAGAGCTGTATAAATCTTCCATTTCTGCTCTCCTTGTTTTAACAACATTGATAGGACCTTGGTATGTGTGGCTGACCTAAGCCTGTGCATTATTAATCAAACAGTTACATTTCTGACTATGTCACTCTGTGATCAAGTGTCCTCATAAAACACACTGTTTGGTTTCAGTTCCTTTTATTTACTGCCTCTTTCTGCACAGGTGTTTTTCACTAACTTGATGGGATAAGCATGCTTGATTGCAGACACTAGCCTTACTTCACTTTGTCACTAAACTAAAAGAAGTCAATATGAACACAACCCTTTTGTTTTCCTAACAAAATTGCCCATGAGGTAAATCCTGTCATTAAAGTTTACAATATTGTTGTCAAAGCTGTATCACTTATGGTCAACTTTCCTTTTATATATATAACTTAATTTAATCAAAATATTGGATTTTATCAAGCTCCCACTGTTCATTATTATATTTGGCACATTATATATATTCTATATATAAATTCATTCACAGACAAGGAAAATATATTCTAGTGAAAGGCTGCAGATATTCTAATTTTTCCTAGGTTCGCATAAAAAAATATTGCCATTAGACCTTGATTTTTTTCTCTCAGCCCTCTGTCCCACCTTTTCTAAACAGTCTTGATGCTGGCACAACTCTTAAATAATAATAAATCATAATTTTGGGGCTTTAGTTGCTACAATATCAAAGTGTAAATATTATTTCCAGTAGTTTCCTGTATCTTCTGATTATCTAAAGTAATTTAAAGCCACCTTTTTTCTTCCAAAATTCCTGTAAATTATGGTAAAACTTAGATGGCCTCTGGCCTAGCACATATGTGCAGAATAAAAAGTTCACAGGAAGACTTCTAGCCCCACATGGCACATCCCATGAAAGGGTGAGGGATAATTGCAGTCCCTGTGCTCTTAAGCAAGGAGGAACAAATGAAGGTGGGGACTGCTGTAATAATTAAGCCTACAAATTTACTCGAATTGTGAGCTGAACTGTAAAAAGTATGTGAACATTCATAAGATGCCATAATAACCTATAATAACAACTGTTGACAGGAAAAGGTACAAAAAGGAGATAGAAAGACTGAATTAGTTTGAACACAAAGACCTCCTAATATAACTCAAGAACTCTGGTAAACAAGAAAATATGTGTTGGGAAATTGATGAACCAAAATTATTGTGCTACATATTAGGCCTAAATATGCTAGACAAAAGAATAAGAGGATGGGCTATTCAACCCATCAGTCCCTTTTTGGATCCTTGAAGGGGGAGACTTTGGTGGGAAATGAAAGGAAGAACACATGGAGGCTACTGGAGCAAACTTCACTATCATGACTTCCACCACTACTGTCTGCTCGGACCCCAGACCTTCTTTATCATAGTCTGAGAAATGTCCTGACCAGACCAAGCCAGAAAGAGGGACCCAGATGACCTCGCTACCTCCATCAGCTCCAGCTAAATCCCAACCACCGAGATGACCATGTGCCCTTTCCCTTCCCTACCTTATTTATTCTCTTTCCTCTCTCTCTCTCTCCTTTTTCCTGGCCAAGGCTGCATGTTTTGCAACACTGATGTAAGCTTTGCCCAGAAAGATGCTATTATGAGTTTGCCAGGTCTTGGAGTGGCTGATAAGACTGTGGGCCATGCCTGTGTTTATCCAGCAGTGAGGCTGAAGTGAATGTCGACACCAAAGACAGAAACTGCATTTTCAATCTTTGTTCTTTTTTCTCACCCTTTTGTGTATATTTGTCTTATTTTGTCTTTTTAGGAAATGGTATTTGACTTCAACATCAACAGCACCAATGACAGTTCCAGCCCATCAACTAACTCCTTCTCTTTTTTCCCCAAAAGGACAGTTATTATCATCTCTGATACCATCTAAGAGACTGTCAAAGAAGGGTTTTCCAGCTAAAGCAAAAAGGAAAAAGAAATGTTGTTAAAAATGAAAGCCTTATTTAATACTTTACATTTCAAACGCTTTAACTGTTTTTTCTTCTTTTCTGTATCTTTAATAAAAGGATGTAACACTTTTTAAGGTTGGACAATGACTGGGTTATGTACCTTTGGCCCATTTATGCCAACTAAATAATTACAACAGTCCATGCCCATTCTAACAAATGGGATATATACTTTCCTTGATATATTCTAATGTGTGGCTTCTCGAAATAGCATTCTCTTAAACACCTGTGGTTCCCTTTTGTGTTTAAGACCATCATCTGCCACATCGACCCTATGAAATTATTTCATATGATTTTGATTTATCTTCCTTCAGCATTGTGTCCCTTGGTGTGCAATAGTGGGATTTTGTGAGCTCATGCACACTCACAGGCAGGGCACACATGGCATTTTTGCTTATGTGAACACAAACATAGGATTTTGTGTTTGCATGAACATGAACCATTTATAAATTTACGGTTTGAGATTTGCATATGCAAGTTCACACATGGTTCCCAACTGAATGAAGGAGTTTATGAAAAGCTCTGCAAACTACAAGCAGGAAGTTCTGTATAGTTCTGCCATTTTTTTTATTTATTCATTCGTTTATTGTCTTTAACACTTCAACATACAGTACTCTTTTTCATTCAGATACATACACTGATACCCACTGAAACCTGTTTGATAAAAGTATGCACCTATTTTCTACACTTTTCATCAAGACAGTGTTCTAAATGGTATATATACTAAATATGTTGTGCTCAGATATGTAGGGCCAGAATTACTACTTCATTTACACCAGCATAAAACTCCATTGATTTCAAGTTATACTGGAATAAATCTGAGGTAATGTGTAGTGACACATGGTGAGGCCCTTTATTTCAAACAAAGATGGACATGCAGATAATGAGAAACCTAGGAATATTTAGCTCTCAAAGGAGAAAAGTTAGAGATTTAATTGACCTATTAAAGTTATTATGATGATTGGCAAAGTTGATCAGTCCTTTTTTGTGTGCTCTCCTACACTACAAGTTATTGGCATGTAAATGTAAATTGTAAAAGCCAGTACTAACCCTAACTGTTATTTACAGTGAAGTTATAGCTGTGTTGGTCTCTGAGGAAGAGCTCTGTGTGGCTTGAAAGCTGGTCTCTCTCACCAACAGAAGCTGGTCAAATAAAAGATATTATCTCACCCACCTTGTCTCTCGAGTACGTAACACAGCATTTAGCAATTTTCACAATAGTATTTTGATCTGCAATAGAGAAAAGCTAACCGGCATGAAAAGCTCTCTTCCTCACCCTGATTCCCATCCCTGTGACGTGTGAGTGGCTGAAAGTAAGGAGGAAATGCTTCAGAGGAAACACTAGCTGTCAGGGCATGTGTACGTTCTCTGTGTTTAGATACAAATCATGAATTCTATCTGCCTATACAGAAAAACATGGTAACTTAAAACAAAACAAAACTACATTTATCTCCCCTGCCCGCCCCTCCAAAAGTAAATATGTGGTAAAACTTTTCCAAAGAGAGAGTTTAAAGTCAAGTGCTTTTCCCAATCAATCGGAATCAATGAAAGAGTTTCTTTTCATCTCAGTCAACCTTAATCTAAAAGGAAGATGGCAGCTTTCATGGAATGACTAAAAACAATGTTGTTTGTTTGTTTGTTTGTTTTTAAATCCAGTTGTATGGTTTTAAAACAAGATAGTATAACTCTAAAATTCTGAAAAATAACTAGCCCCTTGTTAAAAATTCTCCAAAAACATATTAATTTTAATGATCAGAAATCTAGTCTCCTTATGATAAGAGTGGAACCCATACCTTCATAATGTATCATTTGTATTAATATAGCACTAAGATCTCCATTGTGTTAGGTGCTGTACAAACACAGAACAAAAAGCTTCAGAACATATCCTCCATTCCCCCAAAGGTTGCACAATACCTGATGAAATGGAATCTACACTCCTTTACATCATCTTCCTATCTATGCACTAAGACTTAGTATCCCTGTCAGCTGCTACTGGATATGCAACTGGAAGTACTTCAGAGAACACTACCTTATCAGCTCTAAACCATTCTTCTTTCATTCTGGTACCTTGTTCTTACATGAAACCTGCTACCTTTGAACTCTGTAAACAAGTCACACTTCAATTTCCAAGAGCCTATATTCATAATAATAGAATCTTCTACCACTCCACCTACTTCTCCTAATTATTTAGCAATGTTGTTGCTTAAGTCTCTGGTGGGGCTCCCTGGGAAAAATGAAATAGGGATCCTTTAGGACTGCCAGAAGGGGAATCCCATCCAATGGAAATAAATGGGTGTTCCATTCATAATTAGCTTTACTGGCCTCCTTTGGAGATCATAGTATTCAGTTATCTCCAGAGGGCCCTTTCCAGGGTAGCCTCACATTTATTCACTGTACAGCTTACTGGCTTACTGTATGCTGTGTATCCAATATTTGTTTTGATGTGGCCCATTTTTAACTTCTAAGCCTCAAATGCTTCCATCTGGTATATACCTATCTCACTTATTCCTATGAAAAATTACCATGCATATGACACCCAGCATCTCCACTCTGATTCAGCAGCCGCTGGTTTCCTAACTCCATCATTGTCCTTTAACTCTACTCACAGTCCTAACATACTACTTTGATAGCTGGGAAGCTACTAGAACAATGTATAAAACATGCAATTTGCGAATACCTGGAAGATGAAGGGGGTAATCACCAGCAGCCAGCATGGATTTATCAAGAACAAATCATGCCTAACCAGCTTGATTTCCTTCTTTCATAGAGTAACTGATTGGGTAGATAGGAGGAATTCAGTGGACATAATATACCTAGAGTTCAGCAAGACTTTTGACACAGTTCCATATGACATTCTGATAAGTAATCTGGAGAAATGTGGGCTCAGCAGAACTACCATTAAGTGGATACATAATTGGTAAAACAACTGCAAACAAAGAGTGACTATTAATGGAATGATGTCTGATTGGAGGGAGTTCTCAAGTGGGGTTCCACAGGGATCTGTTCTGGGTCCAGTGTTGTTTAACATCTTTATTAATCACGTGGATGCAGGTATAAAAAGCATAACTGATCAAGTCTGTAGATAACACAAAGCTAGGGGATTACCAACATTTGGAGGATAGAGCTAAAATTCAGAGGGATCTTGATAAATTGAAGAACTGGGCTATTGATAACAAAATGAAATTCAGCAAAGACAAATGTAAGGTGCTACACTAAGGGAAGAAACACCAAATACATAAATACAGAGTGGGGGAAAACTGGCTTAGCAGCAACACTCCTAAGAAGGATCTGGGAGTTGTGGTGGATTACAACCTCAACGTAAGTCAGCAATGCAATGCTGTTGCAAAAAAAGCAAATGCAGTTTTAGGTTGCATTTAACAGAGGCATAGCATGCAAGTCATGGAAAGTGATAGCTGGTTAGGCCTCTACATGGTGCTGGTTAGGCCTCAGCTGGAGTACTGCATCCAGTTTTGGACACCAATGTATAGAAAAGATGTAGAGAAATTGGAAAGGATCCACAGGCAAGCAACAAAGATCAAAGTGATGGACTGCAAGCCATATGAGCAAAGGCTGAAGGAACTGGGTATGTTTAGTTTGTAAAAGAGGAGATTAAGGGGGGACATGATAGCAGTCTTCAAATACTTGAAAAGCTGCCATAAGAAAGATAGAGAAAAGTTGTCTTTTGCCACAGAGGGCAGGACAAGAGGCAAAGGATTCAAACTACAGCACAGCAGATTTAGATTAAATCAGAGGAAACACTTCCTAACTGTAAGAACAGTAGGACAATGGAAGAGACTGCCTTGGGAGGTTGTGGAAGCTTCTTAATTGGAGGTTTTCAAAAGGAGGCTGGATAGCCATCTGTCTTGGATGGTTTAGATACAACAAATCCTGCATCTTGGCAAGGGGTTAGACTAGATGGCCCTTGCGGTCCCTTATAACTCTATGGTTCTAAGATCCTACTTTTCTGTAAAACTAAGCTCATTTTAAACGTAAAATATATGCACACACAAGCACTAATACGTGTACACACAAGCTCACATGCACACATAGATTTAATAAAAATCACAAGCACACTCCTTGCTAAGATAGAACACACAGTTGGACTTAAAGCAAACTCATACTTTGGGGCTAGTTCCACAGCCAGAACTATGAGCACCAGGTCCTTTGTACTAAGCCAGTGTTTCTCAACCTGGGGGCATCAGGGGATGGGTTTAGGAAGGTTGCAAGCAGTGCCAGTGTTAGGAAGCAGCGTAATTGCCTGGGGCCCCATGTCACAGGAGGCCTGTGAAGCTAATTTAAATGTTTCAGTTCCACACCCTGCACCGTGTGGGGACAAAGCCCTGACCTTTGAGCTTAAGATGGGGGTCGCATTTTTTCGGGGGGCGGGTGGAGAGGATTGAAATTCTTATATCCTGTTTCTCCAACAATTAAATCATTGCTTTTTAACAAAATGTGATATTCATTATTATTTATTTGTATTAATTACAGTAACACCGAGGAACCCTAGTCATGGACCAGCACCCTGTTGTGCTGTACAAACACAGAACAAAAAGACCGTCCCTGTCCCAAAGGGCTTACCATCTAAGTAGCTGTAATTAGGCTCTTCTCACATGATCTGAGGTATTATGCAATCTATCATGCAAGCTGTGGCTGCTCAAGTACAATTTTAATGTGAACACTCAATTTTTCAGAAAAGTATTATATTAATAAATCCACATTGTTTGTTTATTTGGGATTGTGCAACATCTCTGTCCTCATTACTACATCATTTCTATTTCTTTATTACCTCTCCCCCAATCCCTTCTAGCGCTCTTTCATGTATATGAGTCAAATTTTGAATTGGGAGAAACACAGACTGATAAATATTTGATTGTGTGACTATCATATTAGAATAGTTCACTGTATGTTTTTTTCATGGTATTGGGCCTTATGGGAACTATAAGAGAAATGTGATAGGGGTTTTAATTGTTAATAAGGTATTGTCTTAGAACTCAATTCTAGTTGTCTCTGTGCAGGTACACTCCAGGAGAGGGTGAAGAAGTCCTTGCTGAATGTGCACGGGCTTATGGCTGAAAGCATAGGTGATACACAGAGGGGACATGCAGAGTCATGTGCCCTCCCAGATTGTTGCTGGGCTTGCTGGGGAGAGTGGCTCTGTCCTTCTCCCGCTGCTCCTGCCCCTCGGCATGCTTGGCCTCTATCCCCGGCAGCTGGGCCTAGGCGGGAAGCAGAACAGGTGGGAACAATCACTTCTCAAGACGGCCACACGGGGTCACTGCTCTGAGCAGCATAGCAGCTGCCTGAGAGAGCCAGTCTAGGGAGACAGCAGAGGGCCACCCCCTGCCTGGGACTGACTGCTGCAGACAGAGGCCGAGCAAGCCAGAGTCCCCTCTCCCACCCACCCCATGATTCTGGCTCACTCGGCCCTTGCCTGGGTCTGTGGCTGAAAGTCTGTGTTCAGAAGAACTACCCCTATTCCAAGGGTCACTGGTGAGTGTCATCATCCCAGTAGGCCTCTATGCACTATGCATCATTCACAGGCGTAATGCTTCCAGACCCTGCTGATTGCATGTTATGCTCTTTCCCCTCAACAGGAGAGTACTCTAACACTCTGAGTACTTAATATTCAACTAATCTTCTAAATTAGTTACTAAGGCACAAAAGCTAAAACCTTACATTAAAATGTTCAATATAAAAGCAGTGGTTTCCTTAAGGTTCTTTGGTTAAAAATAAATTGTAGGCTCATTTTCCTTTGAAAGAGAGAAGAATGTGAGTTTAAAGCAACTGAAATGGCCATGTGTCTATCTCAGCTATGAGGTACAGTATGAGAATGAAATTAAGGACAGAAGATCTAAACAGGTAATAACATTTTAGGAACAGGTAATAACATTTCAGACAGCTACAAATTCAGTATTTTTTTAAAAAGTGTTTCATTTCCTTTACAACATTATCCACCCTACTTTTAAAAAATCAGAAGTTCAAAAATGGGTTGAGGTTTATTTAATGAAAAATGTAGTCAGGAGGTGAGACATTATAGTGATTTTTTTTTCTCTTGGAGATGTTCTGAAGACTTAAAAAATGAATTGTTGGTTATAGTATGTAATTATATACTCTACAATATGTGGTTACTTCAAAAATTTTGTTAGAAAATTAAATGTATATCACAGGTGTGTGAAAGGGGGAAACAAGTGGCCCTGCAATGGGGCTAACAAGCCAGTTTCATTAAGTTGGAAATCTTGTTAGAATTTGTGCGAAGTCACCTTCTGATATTTGTTTACACCATGATCAGTAATTATATTTTATTTATACCAAGCTTAAATGCACCAATTCTCTGCTCTGATACATTACTTAAATAGCTTTTAACTTAATTATATGGGCAAAAGAAAACATTTGTTGACTAACTTAGATATTTTTAAAAAACTAGACTGAATATACAACAACGATACTCAATTAGGAGAAAAGAAAAATGTGATTAGATGGTAATGCCATTTGTTAAATTTACTCTGTTCTGCTTCCCTAAATGATATATCATGGAAAGGTTGTCTGGGCTGTCATTGAGGCATCAGTAAGAGGATGTACACAACATCCTCCATTCAAATTACGTTTCAGATCAATCACTCTCATCAGGCTGTTATCTTCATTTGATAGCTGTAGGACAAATGTTTTGGCTTATGGGTAGGAAATGTTAGCATTTGAAAGAGCCCCGATCAGGATGGGTCAATCGTCAACTTTGATAAATTGAGTTAAGTAAAGAACGTACAGCCAATAATATGCTTGTTGAAATTTTTAATGCAAATGACCTGTAATTTAAAAAAAATAGAAAAAGCTGCTTTGCACATATTTTTCAAATGAGTCAAAAATTGATAGTTGTGAAACCCAAAGCAAATATTTATTAGTTTCTCCTAAAGCTATGCTATTCAAAACTGCACAGTGTACATCTGCTCCATCCCAAATCATTTGGTTTACCCTAAGGACTTTGCATTTTCCCACCAACTTTACAAAAAATGGCATGAGGAAAACAGCTGGGGTGGTGTAGATGGCTGAATTATGTTCAGGTCAGATTAAACTATAAATCAAGAGCATGGGTGTTTTAATAACACATCAAATGTTCCCATGTTCTTCATGCTCTCAAAACCACAAAACTCTGAGTTAAACAGCAGCGTCAAAATATTCCTGAGGTACTGACATTTTCTTGTACAATAGCTTTGTTTGCATGATAAATGCTTTTCAGATTCTAAAGCATTATAAATACTGTATGCATATTAACATACACTTCAGATTTTCTAATCTTACTTTAACACATATATTATTATCAATTACTCTCAATATTTTAACGTAATGTAATATTTCTTTAAAATGATACATTATTTAAACTCTATATCATTGACCCATAGATTACCTCGGTACATATTTATATATTTCAGTTACAATTTATCACTTTATGAAATGTTTTTTTTTTATTCCTGGGTAATTGAAAATAATGACATAAAATCATCTACTGTTATATAGTAGTAATATGATGTACTATCCTGGTAGCTTAGTATAGTATATGAAACCAGTCTGTGGAGCCCTGCCTTTGAAATATGATTTAAAACAGAATTTATAATGTCGAAGAATTACATAAAACTGTGTGAAATTGTGCAGATAATCATTTAAATCTCCCTACATGAAAAGATAATTGCTCTAGAAATTAACTGTACCTGGGGTTCATTCATTTGGTCATGGCTAGTTTCTTATATAGTGATGATTTGATATTAGAGCTAATTAAGATCAGGTCAGAGTTGCTGAAGGTCAGACATTAATGCACAGGATCACTGAAATGATAATTATAAACAGATTAGGAAGCTACGGTCTTTTATAAGGGGTTATTAGATAATTACTGTGAGAGTGTACGGCTTACTGTAATAATGGATTATCAACTACTTACAGCGTTTTAAGGGTGAGAGTATATTACTTCCTCAAGGACTAAGAGGAATAATATTGTTGGAACGCAGAGCTCTGTAAATAACATAATTCCAATTGCATTTCAATTTTCCTCCAAGGACTCTCTCTTTATCAGCTCAAACTTCATCTTTTCGTCTTGACAATTCTTAAAATATGTTGTCCTACTGGGAAGGTTCCTTTATTTTAATTTTTGTTTGTTTATTTGTTTGTTTGTTTCTTTGTTTTGGAGAGGGAAAAAAGAACAATGAAAGAAATAAAATGGAAAAAGTGAGCTGTTTTATTTTAAAAAACTTTCAGTGCTAATCCTTTCAGAAGGTCTCATAACAATAAAGCAGCTTAGAAGGATTTTGAGAACTTGAACAAAAGGTTTGTTTGGAAGCTTTGGTCAACACATTTATACTGAGATTTAACAATTGCGCATGGCATTTTTATTGTCACAAATATATTATTCACATACAACAGAACCCCATTTATCTGCGCCTCCATTATTTAGTTCTCAGTATGAACCTAACAAATAGTGCACACACAGGTATATGGTAAATTAACGTCACTTCAATGGCAACACTACTGTAACCATCACATCTTTTCAGACTTGTAAAATGACTGTGACCACTAAGCAAAAATGTGTAGTACTATCATTGGATCCTAACATAGAAATTATTAATAAAATAAAAAAGGAGAGTGACTAGCAAAAATAGCCCAAGATTATAACACTGGAAAAAACACAGTATCGGACATTAAACACAATGCCAAGCAAGTTCTTAAATATGGCATTAACAACTGCATCCTGGAAGACCATGAATCAACCAAAGGACACGTGTCTATTCTATTAAGTAGATAAGGGCGGGGAGAGGTATGTTTTAATGCTTTTCCAGGAATCATAGAATCATAGAATATCAGGGTTGGAAGGGACCTCAGGAGATCATCTAGTCCAACCCCCTGCTCAAAGCAGGACCAATACCCAACTAAATCATCCCCGCCAGAGCTTTGTAAAGCCTGACCTTAAAAACCTCCAAGGAAGGAGATTCCACCACCTTGCTAGCTAACCCATTCCAGTGCTTCACCACCCTCCTAGTGAAAAAGTTTTTCCTAATATCCAACCTAAACCTCCCCCACTGCAACTTGAGAACATTACTCCTTGTTCTGTCATCTGGTACTACTGAGAAAAGTCTAGATCCATCCTCTTTGCAACCCCCTTTCAGGTAGTTGAAAACAGCTATCAAATCCCCCCTCATTCTTCTCTTCTGCCGGCTAAACAATCCCAGTTCCCTCAGCCTCTCCTCATAAGTCATGTGCTCCAGCCCCCTATTCATTTTTGTTGCCCTCCGCTGGACTCTTTCCAATTTTTCCACATCCTTCTGTAGTGTGGGGCCAAAAACTGGACACAGTACTCCAGATAAGGCCTCCCCAATGTCAAATAGAGGGGAATGATCATGTCCCTCGATCTGCTGGCAGTGTCCCTACTTATACAGCCCAAAATGCCATTAGCTTCTCCCACTGTAACCCCCAGATCCTTTTCTGCAGAATGGCTGCCTAGCCACTCAGTCCCTAGTCTGTAGCAGTGCATGGGATTCTTCCATCCTAAGTGCAGAACTCTGCACTTGTCCTTGTTGAACCTCGTCAGATTTCTTTTGGCCGAATCCTCTAATTTGTTGAAGCCCCTCTCAGGGCCGGCTCTAGATTTTTTGCCGCCCCAGGCAAAAAAAAAAAAAAAAGGTGGCCGGACTACGGAAGCAAAAAAAAAAAAACGACAGCCGCAGGGAGCTCGTGGAGGGCGGTGAAGGGCAGCACCTGCCCGCTCCCTCTGCCCGTGGGCAGCCAGGTGCTGTAGCCCGCTCGCAGCCAGGCGAGAGGGGCTCCCCCCTCCAACCTTGAGGTGCCTCTCCCAGCCGGGCAGGCTCCGAGGGGGCCGACACAGGCAGCACTGGCTGGGGTCTGTGACCTCCGTGTGGGGCTGGCATTGAAGCAGGGCTCAGCACAGTGCAAACGGCGGGCACCGGGATCAGTGGGGCCCGCCTCTCCGCTGCCGGCCGGGCTGCCGCAGAACCTTCCCTCCCTCCCTCCAGTGCCCGCCGGGCCGCCGCAGAACCGTCCCTGCCACCGCTGCCCGCTGGGCCGCCACAGAACCCTCCGTCCGCTGCCCGCTGGGCCGCCGCAGAACCCTCCCTCCTTCCAGTGCCCAGGGGCTGCAGGAGGTGGTGGCTCAGCCGCTCCTTTAAAGGCGGCTCGGCCAGGCTCGGCTCAGAGTGGCTCAGGAGGCGGAGGCCGGTGCAGGCGGCGGGGAGTGGCGTGTCCCGGGGAGCCCAGCGGAACGATGAGCAGCGGGGATCACTAGTTCTTGCCCTGCCCCCCGGGCCAGGGTCGGTGTCCCTGCAGGGCTGGGCTGGCGGCCCCAAGATTGGCCGGAATGCCGCCCCTTTCAATGTGCCGCCCCAGGCACGTGCTTTCTCGTCTGGTGCCTGGAGCCGGCCCTGGCCCCTCTGTATCCTATCCCTACCCTCCAGCATATCTACCACTCCTCCCAATTTAGTGTCATCTGCAAACTTGCTGAGGGTGCAGTCCACGTCATCCTCCAGATCATTAATGAAGTTATTGAACAAAACCGATCCCAGCACCAACCCTTGGGCCACTCTGCTTGATACCGGCTGCCAACTAGACATGGAGCCATTGATCACGACCCGTTAAGCCCGACGATCTAGCCAGCTTTCCATCCACCTTATAGTCCATTCATCCAGCTCATACTTCTTTAACTTGCTGGCAAGAATACTGTGGGAGACCGTATCAAAAGCTTTGCTAAAGTCCAGAAATAGCACATCCACTGCTTTCCCCTCATCCACAGAGCCAGTTATCTTGTCATAGAAGGCAATTAGGTTAGTCAGGCATGACTTGCCCTTGGTGAATCCATGCTAAGCGAATCACTTTCCTCTCCTCTAAGTGCTTCAGAATTAATTCCTTGAGGACCTGCTCCATGATTTTGCCAGGGACTGAGGTAAGACTGACTGGCCTGTAGTTCCCTGGATCCTTCTTCTTTCCTTTTTTAAAGATGGGCACTACATTAGCCTTTTTCATCGGGACCTCCCCCGATCACCAAGAGTTTTGAAAAATAATGGCCAATGGCTCTGCAATCACATCCGCCAACTCCTTTAGCACCCTCGGATGCAGTGCATCCGGCCCCATGGACTTGTGCTTGTCTAGCTTTTCTAAATAGTCCTGAACCACTTCTTTCTCCACAGAAGGCTGGTCACCTCCTCCCCATGCTGTGCTGCCCAGTGCAGTAGTCTGGGAGCTGACCTTGTTTGTGAAGACAGAGGCAAAAAAAAGCATTGAGTATATGAGCTTTTTCCATATCCTCTGTCACTAGGTTGCCTCCCTCATTCAGTAAGGGGACCACACTTTCCTTGACCTTCTTCTTGTTGCTAACATACCTGATGAAACCCTTCTTGTTACTCTAAACATCTCTTGCTAGCTGCAACTCCAAGTGTGATTTGGCCTTCCTGATTTCACTCCTGCATGGCTGAGCAATATTTTTATACTCCTCCCTGGTCATTTGTCCAACCTACCACTTCTTGTAAATTTCTTTTTTGTGTTTAAGATCAGCAGGAATTTCACTGTTAAGCCAAGCTGGTCACCTGCCATATTTACTACTCTTTCTAAACATCGGGATGGTTTGTTCCTGCAACCTCAGTAAGAATTCTTTAAAATACAGCTAGCTCTCCTGGACTCCTTTCCCCCTCATGTTATTCTCCCAGGGGATCCTGCCCATCAGTTCCCTGAGGGAGTTAAAGTCTGCTTTTCTGAAGTCCAGGGTCTGTATTCTGCTGCTCTCCTTTCTTCCTTGTGTCAGGATCCTAACTTGACCATCTCATAGTCACTACCTCCCAGGTTCCCATCCACTTTTTCTTCCCTTATTAATTCTTCCCTGTTTGTGAGCAGCAGGTCAAGAAGAGCTTTTCCCCTAGTTGGTTCCTCCAGCACTTGCACCAGGAAATTGTCCCCTACACTTTCCAGAAACTTCCTGGATTGTCTGTGCACTGCTGTATTGCTCTCCCAGCAGATATCAGGGTGATTAAAGTCACCCATGAGAACCAGGGCCTGTGATCTAGCAACTTCTGTTAGTTGCTGGAAGAAAGCCTCGTCCACCTCATCCCCCTGGTCTGGTGGTCTGTAGCAGACTCCCACCACGACATTACCCTTGTTGTTCATACTTCTAAATTTAATCCAGAGACTCTCAGGTTTTTCTGCAGTTTCATACCGGAGCTCTGAGCAGTCATACTGCTCTCTTACAAACAACGCAACTCCCCCACCTTTTCTGCACTGCCTGTCCTTCCTGAACAGTTTATATCCATCCATGACAGTACTCCAATCATGTGAATTATCCCACCAAGTCTCTGTTATTCCAATTATATCATAGTTCCCTGACTGTGCCAGGACTTCTAGTTCTCCCTGCTTGTTCCCCAGGCTTCTTGCATTTGTGTATAGGCACTTAAGATAACTCGCTGATTGTCCCGCTTTCTCAGTCTGAGACAGGAGTCCTCCCCTCTTGCAGTCTCCTGCTTGTGCTTCCTCCCGGTATCCCACTTCCCCACTTACCTCGGGGCTTTGGTCTCCTTCCCCCGGTGAACCTAGTTTAAAGCCCTCCTCACTAGGTTAGCCAGCCTGCTTGCAAAGATGCTCTTCCCTCTCTTTGTGAGGTGGGGCCCATCTCTGCCTAGCAATCCTTCTTCTTGGAACACTATCGAAGGAAGGGTCAGCTTGTTTAACAGCAACTCCACTTCTTAAAATAACAGATAGAAATCTCTTTGCCCATTCTCCTGATTATCAAAAGTTCTGATTATCCAATCTGGCTTGAGTCCCAATTAGATTGGATGAATGGGGTTCTACCATATACCTTTATACAAAACTTAAAACATTAAAATACCTGACTAAATACATAAGAAAGTACTAGGTATACTTATAAGATACCTTGGTTTCCTGACTGAAATCCGTTATTCTTGGGGTCTGGCATACCACTGCACAGGGTATAAATTAGGAATGGCAGATTTAAAATGATCTCTTAAAAAACTGGCATGATTTAAATGCTGCAGAAGCCACATAATCAGGTAGGGAAATTGGCTAGTGGTAAAAGAGGAACATTTGCCTGGTCCTCTTTCTTGGAGAATAGTGCTGTTTTTGTCATATAAGTCTGCTAATAGGAGCACTAAAGTAACATCCTTGATAAAGTTGGTATTGTATCCTGTCAGGCCGATATGATCCTTGATTATGGTCTTCCACTATTGCCTAGACACTGAAGTATACTTTGGTTCCAATTCTCTCTGAAGGTGGAAGGGACCAAAGCAAAAAAAGTTAGGTGGGAGAGGCTTAGAAGAGGGAGTACCACCTCTGCAGATCACCCTCCCATACCCTGATCCTAAAGAAGCCTCTTTATAGAGGCTTCAGAGGGTTTGAGTTTCATGGTTTGGGAGGGGACAGAGCTGGTGGGACAGTCAGGTCTGTGGAGTACCAAGGCATTTTGCCAGTGCATTGGTGGACACTAGGAGCGCTGAAGGATAACAGCTTTTTTCCACCCTCAGGGCTTGGCTACACTGGAGAGTTGCAGCGCTGGTGGTGGGTTTACAGCGCTGCAACTGAGGCTGTGGCTACACTTAGCACTTCAAAGCGCTGCCGCGGTAGCGCTGCCACGGCAGCGCTTTGAAGCACTAAGTGTAGTCAAAGCACCAGCGCTGGGAGAGAGCTCTCCGAGCGCTGTCCGTACTCCACCTCCCTGTGGGGAATAACGTACAGCGCTGGGAGCCATGCTCCCAGCGCTGGGGCTTTGACCACACTGGCGCTTTGCAGCGCCGCAATTTGCAGCGCTGGAGAGGGTGTGTTTTCACACCCTGCTGCAGCGCTGCAAATTTGTAAGTGTAGCCAAGCCCTTACACACCGTCCACACTTGCAAGGCACATACAGCACTGCATCTCCCTGGCTGCAGCGCTGGCTGTACTCCTGCTCTGCCTCGGGTATAACTATTGCAGCGCTGGTGATGCAGCGCTGCTCCGCCAGTGTGGCCACCAAAAGTGCTGTTATTGGCCTCCAGAGGTATTTAGAGGTATCCCAGAATGCCTGATCAGCCACTCTGCTCATCAGTTCGAACTCTACTGCCCTGGCCTCAGGTGACCCTCCCTTTAAATGCCCCGGGAATTTTAAAAATCCCCTTCCTGTTTGCTCAGCCAGGTGTGGAGTGCAATCAGTGAATCTTTCCAGGTGACCATGCCTCCACACACCAAACGAGCCCCAGCATGGAGCAATGGCGAGTTGCTGGACCTCATCAGTGTTTGGGCGGAGGAAGCTGTGCAGTCCCAGCTGCACTCCAGCCGTAGGAATTACGATACCTTTGGCCAGCTATCAAAGGCCATGCTGGAAAAGGGCCATGACAGGGACGTGGTGCAGTGCAGGGTTAAAGTGAAGGAGCTGCGGAGTGCCTATTGCAAAGCCCGTGAGGGAAACCGCCGCTCCGGCGCTGCCCTCATGGCCTGCCGTTTTTACAAGGAGCTGGACGCAATACTTGGGGGTGACCCCACTGCCAATCCGACGACCACGATGGACACTTCAGAGCGGGGGTGGGGGGATGAGGAGGAGGGGGGGAGGAAACCGAGTGCGAGGGTACTGGGGTGGGGGGAGACACCCTGGAGTCCCAGGAGGCATGCAGCCAGGAGCTCTTCTCAAGCCAGGAGGAACGTAGCCAGTCGCAGCAGCCAGTACTTGGTGAAGGAGAAGCAGAGGAGCGGGTTACCGGTAAGCGGCTTTTATTTTCAGGATGGAAATGTTTTGGAAGAGGACGGGGGGTTAGGGCTGCATGCATGCATGCCTAGATGTGGAATAGCCCATTGATGTGGTCTATCACGTCGCGGTAATCAGCCTCGGTAATCTCTTCAAAAGTTTCAGCCAGAGCATGGGCAATGCGCTTGTGCAAGTTTATAGGGAGAGCCACTGTGGTCCTTGTCCCAGTCAGGCTAACGCGTCCACGCCACTGTGCCATGAGCAGTGGGGGGACCATTGCTGCACACAGGGAAGCTGCATAGGGGCCAGGGCGGAATCCGCATTGCTGTAGAAGAGCCTCCCGCTCTTTCCAGGTGACCCGCAGCAGCGAGATATCTTCCAGGATTAACTCCTGTGGAAAATGTTGGGAGAGTGTTCAGTGCAGATGCCCCCTGTAGCTGTTTGCTGTCCCCAACGCACAGAAACCCCTGCACAGCCCTGAAGCAATCAGTCCCCCTTACTCACTATTTCGTGGCTCCTGTGGGTTATGTGTGCTCTGTTTGATATGGGAAAAATATGCTAAAGTGAAGACTGTAAACTCCTTCACTGTGTGGGAATAACTGTCTGGATGAGATTATAAACAATGCTCCCTCTGTTAACTGTTGCCATTTTTGCCTTTCGAAAAGTGTCCTTGACTACTGGACCGCCAGTATGATCGACTGATCAGAGGCTACAAAACCTCAGGAAGAAGCCGCGAAAAAGCAAAGAAGACATGCTGAAAGCAGTTATGGATCAGTCTGCCAGAGAGAGTAAGAAAGAGCAGGACTGGAGGAAAAAACTGCAGGACTGGAGGGAAAGGGAAAGCAGGATCCGCCAGAGAAATGCAGCAGCTAAGAAGAAAAGCACAAAGCAGCTGATAAGCATCCTGGCGCACCAAGCGGACTCTATCCAGTCACTCATAGCCATGCAGGCAGAGCACTACCTGCCGCCCCCCCTCCCGTCCCAAAGCTCTTTCCCTTGTGCCCCAGTGTCAGCTCCAAACCCCCTTCCCCAGCATCCAGGTTCTTACCACCACCAGCTGCCCCCAACACCTGTACATTCACCAACCAACCCTGAGGACTACGACCCTTACCCTCTGCACTCAACCCCCATCACCATGCAGTATTTTCATCCTGAAGTGCAGCACTCATTGCACAGCACTCCAGACAGGACATATTCAAACCTGTGACTGTACAGTCCCCCACCCCGCTGCCTTTTTAGGTTCCCAAAATGTTGTGTGTCTGTCAATAAAGTTATTTTCTTTTCAATAAATGAATTCTTGGCTTTAAAAACAATCTTTATTATTGCAGAAATTGAAAGATACTGTAGCCCAGGAAAGAAACAGGCACTGCAAATCATTTTAGGAAAAACAGATTCCTACTAACATTGTAACCGCTGCACTTCACTCCCGTGCAAGGCAACAAACATTACTGTTGGCTTTCAGCCTCAAATTCCTCCCTCAAGGCATCCCTAATCCTTGTAGCCCTTTGCTGGGCTTCTCTAGTACCCCTGCTCTCTGGCGGTGCAAATTCAGCCTCCAGACCTCGGCGGTCCATGCCTGACTGAATGTTTCACCCTTCCCTTCACAAATATTATGGAGGGTACAGCACGCGGATATAACCGCAGGGACGCTGCTTTCCCCCAAGTCTAGCTTCCCATACAGAGATCGCCAGCGCCCTTTTAAACGGCCAAAAGCACACTCCACAGTCATTCGGCACTGGCTCAGCATGTAGTTGAACCGGTCCTTGCTCCTGTCAAGCTTCCCTGTATACGATTTCATGAGCCAAGGCATTAACAGGTAAGCGGGGTCACAAAGGGCATTTCAACGTCCCCTACTGTGATCTTCCGGTCTGGGAAAAAAGTCCCGGCCTGCATCTTCCTGAACAGGCCACTGTTCCGAAAGATGCGTGCATCATGCACCTTTCCAGGCCAGCCTGTGTAAATGTCAATGAAATGCCCACGGTGATCCACAAGCACCTGGAGAACCATAGAGAAATACCCCTTCCGATTAACGTACTCGGATGCTAGGTGGGGTGGTGCCAGAATAGGAATATGCGTCCCATCTATCACCCCTCCACAGTTAGGGAAACCCATTTGTGCAAAGCCATCCACAATGTCCTGCATGTTCCCCACAGCCACGGTTCTTCTTAGCAGGATGCGATGAATGGCCCAGCAAACTTGCATCAACACGATTCCAACGGTCGACTTTCCCACTCCAAACTGGTTCCCGACCGATCGGTAGCTGTCTGGAGTTGCCAGCTTCCAGATTGCAATAGCCACCCGCTTCTCCACTGGCAGGGCAACTCTCAATCTCGTGTCCTTGCGCCGCAGGGTGGGGGCGAGCTCAGCACACAGTCCCATGAAAGTGGCTTTTCTCATCCGAAAGTTCTGCAGCCACTGCTCGTCATCCCAGACTTCCATGACGATATGATCTCACCACTCAGTGTTTGTTTCCCGAGCCCAAAAGCAGCGTTCCACGGTGCTGAGCATTTCCCTGAATGCCACAAGCAATTTGGTGTCATACGCGTCAGGCGACTCGATATCATCATCGTCGGACTCCTCACTGTCACTTTGGAGCTGAAGGAATAGCTCAACTGCCAAACGTGATGTGCTGGCGAGACTCATCAGCATATTCCTCAGCAGCTCGGGCTCCATTTCCCACAGAAATCGCGCTGCACAGAAACCGTTGGGAGAGTCACAATGGCTCCAAACGTGGACGGAAAAACAGTGACTGCTGGGATGTGAAGCGATGCATCACGGGGCGTTGGGACAGGAAGCGGAATGACCCACACCCTTCCGTCCCCTTCCCACAACCCACGGTGCCAAAATGGGATGAGGTGCTCTGTGGGATAGCTGCCCATAATGCACCACTCCAAACAGCGCTGCAAATGCTGCAAATGTGGCCACACTGCAGCGCTGGTAGCTGTCAGTGTGGCCACACTCCAGCGCTTTCCCTACACAGCTGTATGAAAACAGCTGTAACTCCCAGCGCGGCACATCTGCAAGTGTAGCCAAGCCCCAAGTAACTCATAAAACAGCTTCCCCCGAGCAACCTAATAGGTAATTTGCTTGGTTTGTCTTATATACAAAGAATGATGTTCAGCTCTTACTGAAAGGAATGGTTCAAGATATTAAAAAACAGACAAGAAGGTGGCAAAGAAGATTTCATCTTCATGAAATCTTTCTTTGTGTGGTGTGGTGGGCCAAATAAAAAAAGAAGCATAATTGGAGAATTTGTAAACAGACCGAAAGGCAGTTTACTTGTTTGTGGTGAGGTGGCACTTTTATTTTACTTTGCCCAAAAGCAGGATTGGAAAAAGTCTTCATAGTCTCACACATCCTCATGTAGGCATCCATTTCAAAAGCTTTACAAAGAAACACAATTGCACAAAACAAATAAAGTGGCTTTATTTTCTCACAACTTTCAGGATTGATCATCAGGACAGTCTGCTTCCATTTGGTTCTCTATTCCTCTGTGGTAAGGGTAGAGATTTTATATTCCCTTATTTCCCAACATGTCTTGCTGTCTGGTTCACTTGTGGGCTTATATTAATAAACTAGGTATTAGAATTATAAGTAGATGTGTAGTGCAGGTGATTCATTGGGATGGTCCAGGTGTAGGGGGAGTTGGGCTTGTCGGGGGGTGGGGGGTTCTGGATGTGGGGGGGTGAAGCTCACGGAGAGGGTCTGGGTATGAGGGGGTCTGGATGTACGGGGGTTGGGCAGATGGAGGAGCAGCTCCCTGTTCAGGAACCCCTCCCACTGCAGCTGAGGAGTGATGGGTTCAGGGAGTGCATGTGTGTAGGGGGGCAGTTTGCAGAACTTCCTACAGCTGTGGGAGAAATCTGGGGGTGGGTCTGACACAGCCCTGGATGCTGGGCTGGGGAAGAGGAAGTCCCATCCTCCCCAGCCTAGCTGGAACTAGAAGCTGAACCCACAACAGGGTAGGAGGCACCAGTTGGGTCCTTCCCAGTCCCACTTCCTGTGCCACAGTGATTTACCTCTCTGCCGGCTGCCCTGGGTACCCAAAACATACTGCTGAGGAGGGTCATACGACCACTCTTCTGGCTTCCCTTTTCTTCCCTGTCAGAAAGTCATTTTTCTGCGGCAAAGCAAAGAAATCTGTGGGGGACATAAATTCTGCATATATGCAGTATTCCTCCAGGAGTACTACATGAATGGCTACAAGTGTCTTTGGTGTGAGACTTAAAGCGCAGTTGGCCTGGGGTAAGTGACTGGTCCCTTTGGATCAGGAATAACCTGAATTGTGATTCTTGGTATAAAGGGCCATCTACCACAGAGATACACTCACCTGCGTGGTAAGACAGACATGAATACCCCAGGTGACAGTCTGTGATTCCATGTTAAGGCTGTTAAAGTACCTGAGGAGTTTGCACTTGGTGCAGCTGGTTGGTGAAATCTGAGTTTAGACCTCAAAACCAATTAAGGGGTTTTTCCTTGGTTTTTAATAGTCTGCTCTGAGGATGGTGTTCATGCTCTTGTGTCACCAATGGAAGCATCAGAAAAATATTCCATGTTTAACTTCTCAGTATATAAAATAGATTAGAAATGTCAATATCAGCAAGTGAACAAAGACAGACACTGGTAATCTTAGATTCAGGCAAATTCAGTGTCACTAGCTTAATTCACCACTACTGTTGGTGTACCTCTTTCCAGTACTCAGAAGGTCAAAGTGTGATCCACTGCCACACTCTAAAAGGTAAGAGCTCTATTAGGTAAAGATTTGAGGGTCGTTTCCCCTTTATCTTCACAACCCACTGATGTGACTCACACAACAACAAATACTTTGCCCTATCCATGTACATCACATGTTTAGCCATACTGGGGACAAATCCTCTGTCAGCTTTCTGATGCTCAGGACAGTTGATGTAGGAAAATCCCTATACATAAAACTAGCATAGCCCCTAAATATGATGGGGAACAGAAACACGGTGGACAGACACCTTTACTCCCCTCCTTTCCTCAGCTTTCTGAGTGGACATCTGAGAATCTAACCCATTAATTTTTAAATAAAAGAAGATTTAGAGTGTTTGTTTTGGAAGATCTATGGGCCTAATCTTAAAACAATGCTATGTAACCAGGGGGCAAAGGATGACATTCTGTTCAATTTGTTACTCAATAAAGCTAATGTTTTGGTTACAAAATATCTATTATAGTTATTAAATTTGATAATGAACAACGAATGTTGATGTCACACTGCTTTTGAATATTTTTCAGGTTCTTTGCTTGTTTTTACTGTGTACCTCATCTACTACTCATTCGACAGTTATTTTAAGCTTCAACTAAATTTGTTCAATTGTCGAAAGTGGTACCACATTGATTTTTATTTTCCCCAGCAACCACTGCTGAAATACATTGCAATTTACAGACTATCATTTGCCTCCTGCATATCAACTGGTTATAGGTGCTGAAACATGATATATGGGCATGTGATACCAATAAAACTCTTTGAGTTAAGTTTTTATCTTTTGTTATTCAATAGCAGGTGTAAAGTGATTTCAATAAATAATTCTTTAAATAAATGTTTTACCACAAATCAGAAATTTGATCATTATTGTGCAGCCCTTTCAGGCTTAATTTCAAACATGTTTTAAAACAAACACACTTTACTCTAAAGAAGAAACCTAATTATAGAAAATACTTTGTATGAAGCTTTCATGTTTTTGTGAATCACAGAAACGTAATTTAGGAGATACTGTTGTTTGTTGCTATTCAGTCATTGAGACCACACTTCACAATGGAGGTGATGAAAGAAGATTTACACAATCATAATGTTACGCTCTCTCTTTGTTCAGCTTTTGTGGAAGACAATTACATACATCTCAACAGCACTTGGAAGATTAAATCTACAGTTTTAATTTGCTGTTTGAACTCTGTATTCAAAACAGCATTCCAAAATTAGTGAACCACGCTGTGTGGCCTAGGGTTAACTAAATAGGAGACAGAGCATGGGGTGTCTAAAACCAGTGTTTTCATCTAAAGTGTGTAAATAATTTGCTTTGATACCGTGGTTCTGAAACTGCACAAGGCCTACTCAAATGTGTCCATTTTTGACAATCATGCAGGTCAGAAAGGATTCTATTCCATGGCTGAAAAGTGGCAGCACTTAGGAGCAGTATTACAGCCTGTCAAAGACAAGTAGAAAATCCGGGATGTTCAGATCTTTGCTGTCTTTCTTGCTTTGCATGAATGATAGTAAGATGGCCATGAAGTGATAGAAAAACAACTCTTTGAAGTCTAAAAAATAATAATATAATAATAATATTCACCACAACCTGCAGTCCCTAAAATGCTATTGACCATGTCAGTTCTATCTGTTTATAAGCAGCGCAGACCAAAGTAGACCTTTGTGCATGATTCAGGGCGGGACTCGCAGATTCTGAGAGGCCGTCAAAGGAATTCAGGAACTGCACATAACACATTATTTCTGCAGAATCTTTCAGAGTTGTTTCTAAAAAAACACTATACTTTTCAATAGGTGAGTTTATGTGTTTGTCATGTATGCTGAGACACAGTAGCTTATTTTTATTGTGTTTATCTTCACTAGTAATGTAGCAGCATTAAACCATGGGCAGCAGACAGTATAAGAAAAAAGCAACTGCAGATGTATGCAACTGTTGCACTGAGATACAACTGGTGTTGGGTGAGGGGCATAAATAAGACTGCAGTACTCCTAAATGGGAAGCACACACATTATGTATATGCAGTGTTTTCTTGATGAAGGAATAAAGTAAATACTGAGCTAATTAATAAGGTCTAGACTGAGCCTTTAAGGGGTGATACATAACTGCTCCAAGCATCCCCAGGAAGGAATTCTGAATCAGTCACAATCCTTTCCCTGCTCATCTCTTGCTCTAAGCCTTAGAGTCTAAGGGGAAATAAACTACTGGTAGGCCCTGAAAGAGTTCAGCTTACTTCCTCTCCTTACACCTGTGATCTAGCAAATATGGGGCCAAACCCATACAGTATTGCCAACCTCAAGCATTCAAAAATCACACGTCAGGCCCCTCAAAATTACAAGATTTAAAATAAATTAGAGTTTGGATTCTTTTGCCTTCTGGGTTTGAAGCCTTTGAAGTTTTTGAAATAAAATCTCTACAACTATGAAATTGAGAAAGGTGCTTTTTTCTTTTTTTTTTAAATGAAAGCTGATATCCTCTGAGATGGGAATAGGGCTACAGAGTGCATGTGGAGAACGAAACAGGGAACAGGATGGACCGGAGAAAGGGAGAACAGAAAACAAGAGACAAAATGGATGGGAAACAATGGGTGCGGGACCAAGTTGGAAAGAAAGAGGAAGAGAACAGATTAAAATTTGCAGACTAAAGATACTCAAAGTATGAATATCCATGCATCCCAGCTGTTGCTGACAGCAGAAGTATCTGCAAACTAGAAATACTATGCATTCCATCACTCTAGCTCACTAGCCAGCAGGATACTATACCCCACACTTCTAACCATGCAGGATAGTGGGCAAAAAAATGAATGCAACCCTAGTCCTAATGAAAAGAGAGACACACAGTTCCTAAAATGCCAGTGTAACAGGAGGTGAAGATTCTAGCAGGGATCATTGCACCTCTTGTAAGGAGATGGTGAGTGCAGATCACACCTATTCCAATTCCAGTGGGAAAATGACACCACTTCAGAGGGGTCCATTAATTTCTGAAACATAAATATTGCATCTGGATATGAAATGGGCTGTTCACCCATCTGTTCCTCATCAAACCAGACCTTCACAGATTTGCCCATTACTATTTTCAACACATACTGCATACTCGTACCAGTGTTGTAATCCTTTGTAGAAAAATTAGTTGCTACCAAACACAGTTTATCTAAACTTTAAGATCTGGATATAGAAGGATAAAAAATCTAAATACATGGGTTTTCAGCAAAAAAATAAATAAATGTTTGTTCCACTTTCAACCATTAACTACTCTGTATCTCATGTAGCTGAAACATGGTAGAATTACATTTGTACAATGAATTCACTTTATCTTTTTTTTTCTTTTCTGCAATATTTATTTTGCACTTACTGATTAGCATCCATTTAGGTCCAGATATTTTCTGATAACTGCTGTTCACCACCCCACAGCATAATATATTCAGTGGGATAGTAAAAAGAATCCATTGACACTAAACAAAAAATGTGTGCCTAGCATGTATCTGTGACTGTCAAAAATATATTTTAAAAAGTGTGGTAGTATCAGGCGGAAAACTCTTTCAATCTGCTCATCAGCAAACACTTATTCACAGTCCCGGGGAAATGCTATATAGTGACATTTCTTACCTTCTCTAGATAGATTTAGTTACTCCCCTAGTTTTTGCTGTGACAAGGTGACCTGAACAGAAGAACTGTAAGATCGGGAAAGGAGAATGAAGATTTCTTACCAAAAGGTTTAATAAAGACCCTGAGCTGAAAGACTAAGCTAGATGTAGCTAACCACCTCAGATTCTTTTTTTTTTTAATCTTAAAATTCCAGGAAAGGGAAGGCTCCTTAGGGTGGATTTTTCTATCCCTTCTAAAAATGACCAACTCTCTTCTTGCAGTTTTCTATTCAGAGGCCCCGATCCTGCACAGAGGACTTTTAGGCATGTACTTAGCTTTATACACATGTGAACAATCCCACTGAAGTCAATAGAAGTACTTACAGTGTATAAAGTGGATTAGAGGATGGACTAAAGCCCATATAGTGCTATAATTTTTAATCTTTCCAAATAGACTGCTTTTCAAAAATTGCTACTATATAAAATTTTTTATTTGTTTGTACATATATTTGATTGTTTGAAATGAGAATAGTTTATCAAGCAATAAAGGACCAATCCTGCTCCCATTTCAACGTTTTGATTAAAAATAGATATAAAATTAACATGGCACACATTAAATGGATTAAAAACTGGCTAACTGATAGGTCTCAAAATGTAACTATAAATGGGGAATCGTCATTGAGCAGGTGTGTTTCCAGGGGCGACCCCACAGGGATCAGTTGTTGGCCTATGCTATTTGATGTCATTATCAATGACCTGGAAGAGAACATAAAATCATCACTGATAAAGTTTGCAGATTACATGAAAATTGTGGGAATGGTAAGTAATGAAGAGGGTGGGTCACTGATTCAGAGCAATTTAGATTGGGCACAAGAAAACAATATGCATTTTAATATGGCTAAATGTAAATATATATAACTGTGAACAAAAACTGCTGGGCACATTTACATGATGAGGGGCTCTACCCTAGGAAGCAAACACTCTGAAAAAAGATTTGAGGGTCATGATTGATAATCAGTTGAATCTGAGCTCCCTGTTGGACACTGTGGCCAAAAGAGCCAATGCGAATGCATAACCAGAGGAATCTGAAGTAGGGGAAGAGAGGTTATTTTACCTCTATATTTGGTATGGGTGTGACTACTACTGGAATACTGTGTCCAGTTCTGGTGCCCACAATTCAAGAAGGATGTTGATAAATTGGAGAGGGTGCAAAAAAGACTCATGAGAATAATTAAAGGATTAGAAAACATGCCTTATAGGAGAAGACTCAAGAAGCACAATCTATTTATCTATTTATCTGTATCCTATATGGAGAACAAAATATTTATAAATGGGCTCTTCAATCTATCAGAGAAAGTTATAACACAAGGATCGGCAACCTTTGGCCCGCGGCCCGCCAGGGTAAGCCCGCTGGCGGGCTGGGCAGGTTTGTTTATCTGCCGTATCTGCAGGTTCAGCCAATCATGGCTCCCACTGGCCACAGTTCACCGCTCCAAGCCAATGGGGGCTGCGGGATGTGGCAGCCAGAACATCCCTTGGCCCATGCCACTTCCCGCAGCACCCATTGGCCTGGAGCGGTGGGTGCCAGTGGGAGCCGCGATCGGCCAAACCTGCAGATGCAGCAGGTAAACAAACCAGCCTGGCCCACCAGGGTGCGTATCCTGGCAGGCCACGTGCCAAAGGTTGCTGATCCCTGGTATAACACAATCCAGTGGCTGGAAGTTGAAATTAGACAAATTCAGACTGGAAATAAGGTGTACATTTTTAACAATGAGAGTGATTAACCATTGGAACAATTTACTAAGGGTTGTGATGAATTCTCCATCTGTGCATGTTATATATATGTATATATACTGCAATGTATATAAACATCAATGGCAAAGTGACAAGAGTGAGCTAACATATTTATGGGACAAACACCATTCACACTTTATTATGTTGTTTAACATCTGAATCTTAAGTAACTTGAATTTCTTCCCATATTTTTAACTTGTAAATGCTCAAAAAGTTGAAATTAATAAATTAGATGTACCAGAGGAAAAATCTTGTGGGGAGGGGTATGTGTGTGTGTGTGTGGAAGAGAAGGTGGAAGAGCACAAGGGGAGAAAATGCAAAAAGATGCCTGTGTAAGTTTACAGAATTGTTACAACCATGTTTGATATCTGATCATATGGACCTTTCATCATAGTGGGTTTATTCCAGAACATGGACTTCCATTATAAAATCATGAGTGGTATAGACAAAGTAAATCAGGAAGTGTTATTTACTCCTTTTCATAATACAAGAACAAAAGGCCACCAAATGAAATTAATAGGTAGCAGGTTTAAAACAAATATAAGAAAGTATTTTTTTCACGCAACGCACTGTCAACCTCTGGAACTCCTTGCCAGAGGGTGTTGTGAAGGCCAGTACTATAATGGGGTTCAAAATGGAGCTAGATAGATTCATGGAAGATAGATCCATCAATGGCTATTAGCCAGGATGGGCATGAATGGTGTCCCTAGTCTCTGTTTGCCAGAAGTTGGGATTGGGTGACAGGGCACTTGATGATAACCTGTCTGTTCATTCCCTTTGGGGCACCTGCCATTGGACACTGTCAGAGGACAGCATACTGAGCTTGATGGACCTTTGATTTGACTCAGCATGGCCATTCTTATGTTCTTATGTTCAGACAGCAGTGCACCCACTGAAACCTTCTTCTGTTCTCATTTGATGGAATGTATTTATTCAGAACATTTTCAGTGTGTTCAGAGGAGGAACTCAGTGACTCCCATACACTTGCTCCCAGTGGCTCTACCGTACTATAAATGTATGTGCAGTTGCAAGAACAGCTTCTTAAATGCATGAAATGATGCTGAATGATTCTGGCACTTCAAATGGGAATTAAATGAAAAATCTTGTGTGATAAAGTATACCACCAACTGTCTATATTAATTTATTATATCATTAAGATTTTCTTATAAGATAGACAGATAGATACACTATAAATAAATGGATTTAATAGGGGCTTTGGGTGCATAATAAAGTATTACATAAATGAAATAAATATAAGGTTTTTCATTCATATTTAAGTGTCTGTGCAGCACCCTGCCAGGAAGACATTTTATAAATAAAATCATTATTGTAGTCTTCAATTTTCTCTTTTACTTTTCTTTTTTTCTTACCTATTTATATCAAAATAGTCAGTGATATTGTTCAGCTATTTCTAATGACACAATACAGAAACTGAGGTTCACATGAAGTAAACTAACCAATACATTGAGAAAAACAACAGAAGCTGAATTAGTCAAGTAATCTATAGTTTTTGAGTGTTCTTAAACCATAAGTAGAGCCCTACCAAATTCACGGCCATGAAAAATGTGTCATGGACCATGAAATCTGGTCTCCCCGCATGAAATCTGCTCTTCTGTGTGCTTTTACCCTATATTATACAGATTTCACAGGGGAGACCAGCATTTATCTAATTGAGGGACTTGACCCAAAAGGGAGTTGCAATGGGGGTTGCAAGGTTATTTTAGGTGGGTCACAGTATTGCCACCTTACTTCTGCACTGACTTCAGAGCTGGGCAGCCAGAGAGTGGTGGCTGTTGGCTGGGTGCCTGGCTCTGAAGGTAGCGCCCTGCCAGAAGCAGTGCAGAAGGGTGGCAATACCATACCATGCCACCCTTACTTCTGCACTGCTGCTGGAGCTGGCTCTGCCTTCAGAGCTGGGCTCCCAGCCAGCAGCTGCCGTTTCCCAGCTGCCCAGCTCTGAAGGCAGCACCACTACCAGCAGCAGCACAGATGTAAGGGTAGCAGTACTGCAACCCCCCCTACAACAGGGTGACCAGATGACCCGATTTTATAGGGACAGTCCCGATATTTGCAGCTTTTTCTTATATAGGCTCCTATTACCCCCCCACCCTCTGTCCCGATTTTTCACACTTGCTGTCTGGTCACCCTACCCTACAATAACCTTGCGACCCCCACACAACTCCTTTTGGGTCAGGACCCCTACACTTACAACACCATGACATTTCAGATTTAAGTAGCTGAAATCATGAAATTTATGATTTTTAAATTCCTATCACCATGAAATTGACCAGAATGGACTGTGAATTTGGTAGGGTTCTAACCATAAGAATTGTGTATTCCCCAATTCAACCTTTTTGTAGTTATTTGTCCTTAAGTAGATTTATGATGTCATCCCTTAATGTTTAGGATGATTAATATTTTAGATTTAAGATTGCTTTACTAAATGAATTATCTAGTGATCAACAGCTTGTAGTTAATCAAGTGAAACTGTACAGAAGATATGGGCTCCTCTAATGCTCATTGAAATCAGTGAGAATCTTTTCCATGTAAGCATGATAGAAATGAAGGGGTATATACTAATCATAGCTTAGAGAACTACAGCTGCTATTCATTTATAGATTCAAAGCTGATCAGTGGCTAATTTAAAAGGAAAATGGTCTCCAGGGTAGTGTTGTCTGTGTATTTAAAACAACAAGTCTTGAGATATTGGAGCATGAGGTATCCGGATTAAAAACTGAGTGCATTTTTCTTTTTTTTTTCTTTTTCTGTTTTTTTTAGTCTGGATTTCTTCAGTTTACTACCTGGAATTTTGTACTGCTTATTTAGGAATACACTGTGGGATGAAAAAAAAATTCTGATTCTGTATTTGGCAGCCTTTGTACACAAAATGGGCACTAGTAATTAAAAAAGTATCATATATATATATATATATATATATATTTCTCTCAGTTGAAATAAATTATATATACAATGTTATTTATTTAAATAATTATTTATTTCAATTGAGAATCAACTTTTACTTCCAAAGCTGTATTAAATGCTACATTTTCATGATTTACATTTTACTTATTTGCATGATATGAAACGCTTTTACAAATGTAAATTGAAATAGTTTGTTATACTTGTACCATGTGTGAAATAGACATAGAATTTAAAAATGAATGACTTGCAATACAAAGTGAAAATGCAAAGATTTGACAAGTTAAATGTGCAGCGTATCATTTCCACACATATCTGTGTGTAAACTCAAATTCTTTATAAATGTTTTAAAATAAACATTTCAATAATTTTCTATTAAAAATATAAATAACTAATACCAGCAGTGCAAAACTCATTAGCAATCTACAAGAAGAAACCATTATGCATCCACAATAGAAATAAAAATGCAATAAGGAAACAGATTTCAGTTTGAGGCTATTGGATTTTTAAAACCAATGCAAGGAAGTTTACCAAATGATAGAATCATTTTAAGTGCTTGCTCTAGAGTTGTGTTAACATTTAAAATAGAATTAAGTTCCAAGGACGAGATAATATATTCACTCTCTGTGAACTACTCAAAGGGAGTGGCATGCACAAATTGAGGTGATTATGTGTCCCTCATTGTTTTACTGAGAAGTAATCATTTAAATTAATTATATATTTACGAGTAAGGTAGACTTAATCAAGACAATAATTAATATAGGTATCATAGAAATTTTCAGGGCCAGATGTTCCTGGACTATGTGCGGATACAAAGATCTTCTGTAACCACCTATGGATTAGGATCTGCATTTGCAGAAGCCGCAGCAGTTGATATTTCCACAGTGCCACCAGGAGATCATCAAAAAGCACAGCTAGGGAGCACTGTGGAGAGTAGGCATCATAGGAAGTACTGCCTAAGAGACCCAGAGCGACAGTACCCTGTGGCCAAGCACCTCTACTTAACCCCAGGGGTTACCCAGGAAACCACATAGACTTTGCCTCGTCTCCTGATAGGGTGACCAAATGTCCCGATTTTATAGGGACAGTCCTGATATTTGGGGCTTTGTCTTATATAGGCATCTATTACCCCCGTCCTGATTTTTCACACTTGCTGGCTGGTCACCCTATCTCCTGACCTCTGGTCTCTGACTGCGACCTCAATTTCTGCTTCTCGATTCTAACCTGGTTCTACCTCTCATCTCTAATCTCTGACTCCGGCTTGACTCTGACCTCAACTCCTGTTTACAGGACCTGGCCTTGCAATTCCTCCAACTCTGGCCCGGCGACTCCTATCCCTGTTCGGCAGACCTCAGCCCAGCTGTGACTACTAGGCCAGACCGCCTACGCTCCAGTCTCTTACAGCTTCTCTCTAATTGTACTCCTGCATAGAAATGTGACACCCTAGAATTTCTTATACTCCCTTGACAAGTATAAAGGGGGCTGGGGAGACGAAGTAATCATGACAATGGGTTCTTTACCTGCTAAAAGGGCAGTGCAATGGCTGTGCTACCTAGTAGCTCAGTAAGCATTGTACCTGCCTGAAACAATGTGCTTTCCCGTGCTCTCTCTGGGACAGTGTGCTGCCACAGTTCTGTCAAGATAAGGCTGTTCCTTCAGCCTTTAACTGAGAGCTTAATCAGTCTTATACTCCCACCCTAGACAATGGGAGCCAGAATTTGGTATCATTGACCGTATGTCTTGATTTTTGACATTGCTTAAAATAATTATGAAGGTGTATGTTTTCTGTTTTTTACAATGAACGATGTACAGGATACAGGTTCAACACACATGTTGTTCCAAAGTCTATGTAAACTTAATGGAGTTATTAAATGGATAGTTGCCAGTGAGCTGCCATGTCTCTTTACCAGTAAATTTCATAGTCAGCTCCTGAAAACAGCGTTACTATAAAGTAACATTCAGATACCAGGTGGGAAAAACACGAAATCTATGAAGACTCTTCACTATTATCTGGCCAAGGTTTAGAAATAACTTCAAGAAATAGCAGAGGTTGTGAAAAGAAAACAAAGGGAGTGTAATCCTCTGATTTTATAAAGAATGGAGATCTCTTAAGTTAATTTAAAAATAATCATGGTTGTGGGAAAATGGTCCCTTTAGCTGACAAGCAGTCATATATATCTATTTTCAGTTTTCAGAGATCCAAGAAATATTTCTGTTGAAAAGTTTCATTCATAGTATTCTGCTATAAGTTACAACAGACACCTTCCCCTCACACAAATGTTCCTTGATGCTTGCTTTATATGGCTGTTTTGCTGTGTCCAAACCACAGTCCTATAGTAAGAAATTTTGTCATACAAATATATTGCATGCCTGTTTGTTCTGACTGCAGTCAGTCTTGACAGTAAGCTTTGTAAAATCTTTCTTCTTACTTTTCTTTAGAGTTATGGTACTAATTGGAGCAATTTACACATATGTTATATAAGTAAAGAGAACAGATTTGACTACGGAGTTGTTGACACTTATGAAGTACCTAGTGTATTTGACATAAAATGTGAATTTTGTTAAGTATGAAGAACCAGATTAGTCAAGCAGCTGTTTGAGTATGAGGCTGAAGATGAAACAGCCAAGAAGCCCGGGGGGGAGAGAAAGAGAATGGACCCTTTCCGTTTTCTTGATGGAACCATATTGTCATTTAATGAAACTTTCATCACCTTTGTGAATTTCTGGAGAGCTTATGATACTTCTCTCAGATATCATGTCTCTGCTAGCTTTCCAGTGGAAAGAACAGAGGACTGTAAGGAAAGAAATACTAACAAGCATGGCAAGCAATCTTTTAAACCATGAAAATGTAGCAATTTTTCATACAATAAGTCATTCAACAAGACTTTTCTTTGTATCTATTTATATTATATACTGTATATAGATGTAGATATATATACTTAACTATCTAGAAAGGTAAACATTACAAATAAATTTTATCTTGGGGAAAAAAACATGGCCCAGGAACTAAGAAGCATTCACCCTCACTATTGAAGAGCCCAGACCACCATCCTGACTACCATATTGTGGTCAGACACTTGAAATATTCCATGTCAGCTATGGTGCCTCTTCTATCCCCTTCCTCCCTCAAGGGACAAAGTGACATAACAGATGCTGCAAACTTTCAAAGTGTGTCAGTCTGGCATGAGTAGCAAAATACTGTCTATAAGCCAAGGAGAAACTGAATGACCTCCTAAGAATACAAGCAACACCAATAAAGCACAACCATGAGACCCTAATGTTATTGCACTGGCACCAACCTCTCCCTCTCTGCAAAGGACATTTAAGCCCCCCAAATGCCACCTACCTACCACTTTACTCTACATTACACAGTAGGATACCTGTACCAGTTATGCCCCCTCTCACTTCACCGTCTTCATACAATGCCCTGAAGAGTCAAGTACACACGTCACATCCTAAGCAGCTGTCAAATCACAGATTGCTACCAGAACATGTCCTCATTGACCATACTCAATTCTGCCTAGCATCAGGTAGGAAGCAGTACAAATAATACCTAACAGCACTGAGAACCCATGTGTAGCCCCACCTGCCTTAGCATGGGGGCTGTGACCAAAGGGAAGAGACACACCTTTTGGGCCCCTGGGGGTTCACGACAGAGTCCTGCACTGGTGACTTGCCTCAGCAGCTAAAGGGGAGAGGGATGCAACCTTCCCCCGTCATCCTGGAAAAACTTCCTCCCTCAACCAATGGGAGGAGGGGAGAGGACAGCAGTCCCCAACGGCCAATAAGAGAGGAGAAGACTTTCAGAGACTTTCAGGCAGCACTGCAAGCAATCTTTGAGTTTGTGCCTAGGAAAGCAATAGGGAGGCTCAGGAGAGCATGAGGAAGGCTATGAACAGCCCAGCTTTCCCTCCACATGGGAGAGACCAGACAGGGAGTGAAGGGGAGAGAAGCTCTCCTCAAAACCTGCATGCACAGCAGTTTCAGGCCCACCAACTGGCCCGTCTTTAACTTCAGCCTGCAGAAAAGCCTCAGGAGGGGACAATCCACCAGCAATGGGAGGAGACAACCCATCTTTCCTGCCACCAACTGCAGCCTGCTGTCCCTGCAGCAGGTAACATCAGATCTGGGATTTGGGATCTAGAGACCCAGACTGCTTGCATCTAAACCCGCAGGTTCCAAGAGTTAAAGACTGTTTGCACAGTTCCAGAAGGGAGCGTATGGTTAGTCTCTCTCCAGAGATCACCTGAGATTGCCTGCACCAATCCCCTGATCACTCAGCCTGAAAAAGAACCTGAATTGGGTACCCTTTATTACAGTTAGACAGGTATTGAGGATTTAATCTTGTGCCATAAAGGGACATTGCTTCTGTGAAAGGACTTTCATCTACCTGGATCATCAAGACCTGTATCCCCAGTTCCCAAGATAATAAAGTGTGTTTCTAGCAGCCTCTCTTTATAGGCCTGCAGTGTGTCTCCATGTATACTGCCTGGGTACTTGAGACATACATAGATAGAGATAGACAGAACTGAGGGGAGAGACACTTTTGAATAGGAACACTGAGACAGGTATGGTCATGTGACCGGATGTGCATGCCAGAATAGCCTTTAGCAATTAAAAAGCATTATTAATATCTCTAATCATTGCAATCATTTAATATTTTAATTGATGGTATGTTTTTCTTTACTCATCTGTGTGACCAAGTAAGGGAGGGGGGCAATCTAGCCCATACTGACTTTCATTGAAGGATCCCCAAATCCTTAGTCTTTAAAGGAAAGTTGAGATACATTTTAGAGAAGTTTAGAATGACCAAAAACCTCATTTCCAACCTCTATCTCTCAACAGTGTACCCAGATTTGATCACTTCCCTGTTGAAAGATCATTGCTGAACGAGAAAACATCCTGAATAGGGCAGCCATATGTTAAATGTTTTGGGAAGGTTTATGTTTGAGAAGAGCTGAAAGAAACTTAGAGTATGTCTACACTTTGAGCTAAAGGTGTAATTCCTAGGCAGCTCAAGGAAACATAGCTGTGCTAGTTCTGATCAAGCTAGATTACTCAAAATAGAGAGTAGCTGCAGCAGCCTGAGTGGCAGCATGAGCAGCAAGAGAGGCTGCCCTCCAGGAGTATGATCTTCTCTGAGACTCTAGATACATACTCATGGTGGCCAGCCCCTCCAACTGCTGTGGCTGCATTCTGTTTTTAGCACTAGGGTATGTCTCCTGGAGTTGGAATTTACACAGCCAGCTCAAAGTGTAGACATACTCTTAGGTAATTTAGAAAGAGGAGACATGCTAGAGGTGTACCAAATAATGAATTGTTTAATGGAGATGGATTGTTTGGTGCTCTTTAATTTAGTCTCATAATGTGAGAACAAAGGGACACTCAATTAATTGACCGGTAGCAACTCTAAAACTGATAAAAGGAAATAATTCTTTATGCAGTGAATAATAAATCTGTGGAATTCAACGCTATAGAAATCACTGACAAACAATTTAGCCTGAGTTAAAAGGGGAGCTCAATATAGAAATGAACAAGCATAACATACATATGTGGTTACTTAAATTAGTGAATCTGGTGAAACACAGTCAATATATCTAGTATACTTTTCAGGATATTATATACATGTTTTTGGAGTTAAGAAAAAATTGTTTCCTTCCAGGACAAAGTTTTGCACAATTTGCCAAGTACATTTTTATTTTATTTTTTTGTCATTTTCACTAATGCATGATGTTCTAGGAATTATTTTGGGGAAGTTCTATGGGCTGTGCTATGCAGGGGGTCAGACTATATGCTCACAATGGTCCCTTCTCTCCTTAGCTAAATACCAGTGCCTGTTTGAGGACTCCAGACTGGACAGACCAGACTTCTGCATGTCATAGTGATGTTATATTTTATGACATCGTTGTTCATGTTAATGCCATTATGTGATTATGTGACGGAGAATCCCCATGTCATAATGTGCTGGACAATAATCCCAACTCTCTGAGGCTATTGTTTAGTAGCTGGTCACCCAACAGGAATACTTTAGTAGAAGATGTGAAACTCAGCATCCATGTAAATAAAATGTGGAGGGAGGTAAACTAAAAAGGTGGAGGTACGTTGGAGGGAGATAAACTAAACATTTATGGCTACTGAAGAAAACTTTCAAAAAACATCACATGAGGTTTTCAAAGAAACTCTTAAGGTTTTACTGTCCAGGGACCACCAACTGTTCACTAAGATTTCAGATAGAGATATGCATGTCATTTTTTACTAAGATAGCTCTGGTTATGACTCCATAATTAAGATCATATAGAAAAATTCAGTTGGATCGATATGAAAACCAACATATTTCTTCTTTAATTTCAAACCACTAAGTAAAGGTGGACCCACATCGTTAATGAATGGGTCCAGTTTCAAGTTCTGTAAAAAATGTGAGTTATTCTGCTGAACATACTATTATACAAATTAGCTTTTAGAAATTACTAATTTCTGAATTTTTCCATTGGTTTCCAATTTCCCTTGGGTCTGTTTAGTTTAATATTTCCAAAACATAGAAACCTTAAACTTTGCACAATTATCCATTCCAATAACATCTACAAAGTAAAATTTTCCATAATAAGGGAATTTATCACCTTTTGATGTTACATCAGATATCCCATTACCATAATGTGTGCTAAGTTTCAGATCAATTCTGCTCCTTCCCGTAACACCTGGACTTTACAAATACAACTGACTTCAGCCGGGGTAGAAAGTCTTGCACTAGCTCAGTTTGATGGTGTGGATGGTGTGGCACTGGCAAAAGCTTGGGCTAGCTGCCCCAGTCCAAACTTAACTGGCTTCCCCAGTCTGAGGGTGGGTGGCTGGCTCAAGCCACCACCAGTGCCACTACATCCACATTGATATTTTTAGAGCACAAGCTTGAGCTGAGCTAGCATGAATCTTCCTATCTGCACAGGGAATCATACCTCCCAGCTTCAAAATAGACATATCCTCCCTACACTTTACTGATCAGTGTGAAATCTGTATATCCCACCACACAAACACAGAGGAGCATTACGGGTATTTGATGTTTGTATATCATATTTATTCATTTGTGGTTTTTTTAAAATATATCTCATTCTGTGCACCAGGCCCTTGCCCCTGCTGGAGGCCATGCTGCTCTGCTACACCTCACCCCAGAAAACAGTGAGGTGAAAGAAAAAGCAGCAAAGGGGAGTCCCACAGGCCTGCCTAGGAGGCTTCACTGGAGCAGCCATCTTAGAAGCTAGAGAGATCTGGTCCTCCAAGGGATAGAAGGGCTAGCAACAGCCAATCAGAGCCCAGCAGACTCAGATAAAAGGAGCTACAGGGCCATAGCTCCTGGCTTAGAGGAGGGGAAGAAGGATGCCCTGCTCTGTCCAAAAGATCCTGCTAAGTAGTTAGATTTTAAGATTGGCTGAATGTGATTGGTCAGAGAGAAGAACCAGAGGACAGTGACCCTGAGATGTGGCAGAAGATAAAAGGCCTGATAGGAAGAGGCCCAGGGAAATAGTAGCAGAGAATTGAAGTGGGTATGTAGCTGCTGAGTAGTGGGTGGCCCCGGGGCCCCTAAAAGTTGTGTAAATCCTAAGCAGGGGACAGGCCTTATTTAGGAACCCAAACAAACCACCAGTCCATGTGGTAACTTCTGCCTGCACAAATCAAACAAGTAAGCTTGAGGAGCCTTGGGGCACTGAAGGTACTGGCCTAGCAGTTGAGTGTTCTCCATAAAGGTTGTGTGGGACTCTCAATGTAGTCTTTGAGAAGACACCCTGGGTGAAAGGGTGGGCCATCTACTTTTGAGGGTACCAATTACCCCACATGGACCAGATGCTCCTATGCAGATCTAGTGCAGTGCTTCTTTTGCTAAGAGTGTCTATTATCTGGCTGCCCATGTTGCATGCTCACTCCCCAGTAGCAGGTCAGGAAACAAGTCTCTTTTCCAGTAAGCTTTGGTAGTGCAGTGGCAGTCCTGCAGATCTAGAATGTATGGCATGGGGGGCGGGGGTCTGAGGCTGGGACCTTACATTCACTGGAAGCAGAGTGGCTTTGGGTAAGTGTTGTAGGAATGGCATTAAGAGCAGAGGAAGAAGAATCAGGATGGACATCCCCATTTGTCTCAGCAAGGGTAGGACTAGATGACATTGCAGGTAGAAGAGAATGGGTGCCACAGATCACACTACCACCTCCTTAAGGTGCTTTTCTCTTCCACAGACACCTAATATATCCTCCTGACCAAGGCATATTTTGACTGGAGGATATGAATAACCAAAATAAATAAATTGTGGAAATAATGATATTTGCTACCATTATGCTGGTCACTCTGCTTGTGTTAGATCCATTCTCTCTCCCTTTCCCTCCCACCCGCCGTGTCTGTTTTGTCTATTTAGAGTGTAAGCTCTTTGGGACAGGGACTGTCTACTACTGTGTTTGTGAAGTACCCAGCACAATGGGACCCCATTCTTGGTTGGCTCTTAGGAATGGCTGTAATAAACATTATTGATTATTAATAATTGCTTCCACAGATGGGGCCTAGTGTTCTGCAGATGTGCTTGAGCAAACAAGAGTAAGCATTAAGGATATATATTGTCTCCATCTCCATATTTTTCATCCCTTTG